>NW_025896043.1:827560-934878 GCF_002878395.1 Capsicum annuum
ATAGAGTTTATAAACTTTTGCGAGTTAGTAGGTAATGTTACCAAAAACCTTCTCGCTCTGATACCAAAACAGTGGTATATTTCAATAATATTATATTTCAATAAAATAATATTATATATATATATATATATATACATATACGATTAACAATCAATTTCAAGGGTGAAAGGCCTCCAAGACCAAAACATTATCATCAAAGGATTCACAATGCATAATTGTAAATATAAATTCAAAACCTCTTGTTAATACATGATTTCATAAATTTAAACCTTATTCAATAAGCCCATGTTGTTTAGGAAAACCCCACGTACCTTAGATTACTTAGTTTTAAAAATAGGACTCCAATCTTGACTTGTTTTCTTGGAAGCTTGAGCTTAGAGGAAACCCTAATTTTCTCTTGTTCTTGAGAGTGGAGAGGATTTGAGATGTTGTAAAACTGATAAAAGATATCTTATAATGCTTAGGGTATGATTTATATTCATGGAGAAGGAGTTTGGGATGGGAAAGTACAAAAATACCCCTAAAGAAACCAAAGAAATCACAGAAATTCTTTAATCGACGACCAAGGTTGACGGGCCATCACTTAAGTGACGGCTCGTCACCTAAGTCATCACTTTTGGACTGGAAATTTCCCTTTACTTTCACAGAGTAACGACTAGGGATGATGGGTCATCACTTAGTTGACGGCTCATTAGCTTAGTCGTCAACTTCGTCGTCACTTTTGGCAGTCAGACACTACGAAGTAAAATGAGCATAACTTTTTACTCCGATATTAGATTAAGGTGAAACCAGTGGGTTTGGGAAGAAGACTCAAAGACCTTTCATTTTATATATAGTAGTCCCTCTAAATTATTATATAAAATAATTTATGGTCCATGTAAGTTCAGCCAAGTTTATACGTTTACTAAAATTTAAACGATAGGAATGTTTTCAACTCGTCTTTGAGTTATGGGATTTTTGTGACCTCAATTCATATTCAATGGTATTCACACCCTATATGATTGATCGTAACACATTTATTAACAAATAATCATTGGGTTCGTATCTATACGCATAGAAAAGTTGGTTCCAACTTTAGCCCGAAAGTACAGGGTGTGACAAATACACTGATACAAGTTATTTCTAAATACAACATAGAGACTAGTCTAATACATAGGAGGGAGGATAGTAATTCTCTGAATGATAGGAGCTCACTCTGTATCTATAGACTATAGAAATGTAGTATGAGTACCGAACGAATGTTAATCCGTAGGCAAATGCCAACTAATCTCCCAAGGATAACATATAAATAGAATAGAAACTACACTTAAATATTCATCAATCATATAACAAAGTCAGTGAGATATCAAGGATAGACTACTCTATTCATGTCCAAAAGACTAACATAATAGGACTAAGTAAGTATCAAGGATGAACTATCCTAATCTAGTGTACTAATGAATCTCAATACTGTACCGTATTTCCTTGATCAGTATACGAATAAAATACAAAAAAGGATATACTATAATATACAAAACCAAGGAATGAATATATAATTTGAATAAAAAGAAGGAAGGGATATACAATTTAAAAGCCTCATTATATACTATCAGAATTTAATGCTATCATACACAGAGGTTCTAATTCCACATGGCTATACATGAAATAATCATACATAATAATGTGATCGTAAGATAGAAGAGGTCAAAAATAGACCTCAAATCTCGGTACTAAATTAATAACCAATTTATCATAGCTAGCCATAATAATGATCGTAACAATTATAATAACAATATTAATAACAGCGCGAGTAGCTATCTATTTTGGACTATCAAATACCTAACTGTGTCTATGTGTTCCCCTACTGCCCCAAACTCAGAAGGCTCAATCAATACACTACAATAGAATGCATAGTCATCACCCAAATCAATGCAACTATCCAATGCCGACTGATAGACATACGCACATACTGGTGATAGGAGATGCATCTGCAAGAATCAATACAAGGTACACATTCAATATCGCAACCATCTCCCAAACTCGAACTAAATATATATAATATCATCACAACATGCTCCAACCTTTTCGGGTATCAATATCATCATAACCATCAATAAATATGTATAGATATATATAATAGGTGCACAAACTAAAGTTATGGTAAAAGAGTGAAAATCCTTAAGTATGGTCACCGGAATGATCTTCGGTATTAAATTATTGTAAAAATGTAGAAAGGGTCAGAATATCTAATGACTGGAGTAAATAATAGTGTCAATTCGTGGATCGAAATCTGTCTCGTTGTCATGAACAAGGCTAAAGGACCGTGTGGGCACCTACGCTATTCTAAGTAGCTAGGAGAACCCTTATTACCCAACAAAAAATATGCAGAAGACTTTTGTTTTTAAGTAAATATAAAGTAAATTAAATACTAATAAACAAACTTTTTACAAATACTTCTTACAAATATCCTTCACTATCCAAAGACTTTGCCAGACATGTACAAGAGCTACGTATTATAACATAGACTGACAATGAAATAAATAATACAAAGACTCTAATATCTGCCAGGAAGAAAGTGCAGAAGTTAGTGCTAAATATGGTCATTCATCTAGAAACTGCAAACTAACCTGCATCTAGTCTACAACCCAAAAAGGAATGTAGAAGAGTAGGGTCAGTACAACCACACGTACTGGTAGGCATCATCGGCAGACCGTGTTAGTCCATATAATCATAAAATAGAATTAAGAAAAATAAATCATGACATCTTGAATGGAATATAATTCAACTAAGGCTGTAATAACATTATTACTTTACCTATATAACTTACATCATCCAACTACTCTTCCAACTCCATCAATATTACATTCGCTACTAACATACTCTAGCCTCATTAGTTCACATCATCAATCACAATTCAATGCTAATACATCACTATTCATCTTTATTCACCTTATCTTTTTCATTACTCATATTCACAGGAACAAACCTGTAATCATAGACAACTCACACTAAACTCTCGGGCTAATAATTAAATGCTCTATTATAATATTAAAGAATGATAACTACTCATTATGGTTAGCTACGATTAAAATATGTATAAATGAAACAAGTCAACCAACATATAAGTAAGTACAAAGTTTCATTTTTTCAAATACATATCACATAATCAAATACCTAATGAATCAATAATACAACAACAAAAAATCAAATAGTGCTCACAAACAAGCAATATAACCATCAAGAGTATCAACCATACTGTAAACAGCCACAGACCAAACGCAAATATGTACACATATGCTATGGGATTTATTTTTCCCCAAATGGTCATGACTTGCAGGGAACAATCTATGTTCATGTACCGTACCGACTTGGTACCCAATCCAACATATACATATCCATACCGGCATGGAACCCAATCCAACATATACATATCCGTACCAGCATGGTACCTGATCCAATATATACATATCTATACCGGTCTGGTACCTGATCCAACATATACATATCCGTACCGGTGTGGTACCTTATCTAAAATATACACATCTGTACTGGCGTCGTACCCGATCTAAAATATATATGTTCATACCGGTGTGTTACCCGATCCAAAATATACAGATTTGTACTAGTGTGGTACTCGATCCAACATATACATATCTGTATCAGCGTGGTACTCGATCCAATATATACATATCTAACCAACGTGGTACCCAATCCAAAATACACATATCCATAACGGCATGGTACTCGATCCAACATATCATATCCGTATCGGTGTGGTACCCGATCCAAAATAAATAAGTATTCTCAATATCAAATTTACACAACCTCACAACATACAACACAATGTACCAAGTTTACAAGTATACTTAAAGTCATAAGACAATTCCATCAAATAAATTTTCAATAATCATTTATACACGCATTAATAATCCAAACATCAACAATTTCAAGCATGTCTGAATACCAATCAACAAGTATTGTAGCATTACTTTAAGAAGTTATCATTATCAAATAAGCCTCTCATAGACACAATTAATAAACAGCCATTATCACAAATTTAAACTCTCATGGGCATCCAATAGATATAGTATTTTTATCAATATCAAAACAAGAATATCATAAAATAAATCACAATTTAATTCTTACGCATACAAGTCACTATTGGAGCCTTAATTAGTCATTAATTACTATAATATCATTATCTTCTCAAATACTGCAATTTGTGTTCTAACATCACCACCTATAACTAACACATTCACGAGTATCATATCCTCTACCTCCTTTCACATAATACAATCATCACACTAATTCAAGTCATCTATCCCTTAGATATTACTATGTTCATCAATATTCAATCTTAGCATAATTCTGTTCATCATATTATTTCACAATACATACAACCTAAAACCATTACAACTCAACTAGGTTCATCACAATCTCCTTTTGGGCACGTAACAAAAGTATCATAAATATTACATAATCAATCAATAATATAGTTTTTGGGGTTAAAGTTAAGTACTCGTGTCTTTATCCACCTCAACTCCATGCCTACAGGCCTAGACATACCTTCTCCCTTCAATTCTAAATTATGAAAATATAAAATAACACTATCTTCACTCATTAAACCTAGCCTACCTGGACGCCAATATTTTGGAAGAAGCAAGCTGCAACAAGGATGCTCTTCCTTTCTTTCATGCCTTGAAACATTCAATCATCTAAAAATCAAACAATTATAAAAATAATTAAATATTTACTCTTCAAACAAATATTTAGGGATTCAAATCCACTAATTGTACCCTTAATTCAAGGTCTACATCATTCTCCAAGGTCATTTAGTCATTAATTAGTTCTTTCAAGCTTAACCCAACTCCATTAATGGAGTTTTTATGCTAAAGGTCTCATCTTTACGGAATTCAAGGTTCCTAACCATCAAAATTCATAATTTAGTTTATGAAGTTCATGTTAGGAATATTTAATTTACAGTTTAGGATCAGCTCTACATTATATTAAAAACACCCATGATTATTTCCCAAAAGAATTTCACCATTAAAGGTCTTTCTAAGGATTCTAAGATGTTAAAGGATTAAAAGATGAAGAAAATAATGAAAAAACTTACCTCAACGAAGGAAATTCACCTTAAGCCTTGAGAAATCACCTCTCTAGGGTTTGGGGAATAAAATTTTGGGGGTTTTGGACTTAAAATATGGCTGAAGCTGGCTTAAATACTATCAAAATTTTTGCTACAGTGAAATCCCATTTCAGCTCGGACAGATCTCCATAAAATAGTCATAACCTTTTACTACGAATTTGGATTGAGGAATGGCTTGTTTCATTAGAAAGAAGACTCAGAGATCTTTGTTTTGATAGGTAATGGGACCCATAACTCCTGATATTATATGAGATATGATCATTTGAAGTTGGCCCTAATAAAAACCCATATCGAAACTGTATCGAAAAGAAAATTTTATACTTAACTTTGTGTTATGGATATTGTACAACCTGTAATCATACCGAAAGAACTTTCAAAACTAAAGTATTGATATTATCACTCACAAAAAATTAAATTCATCGAGCTTGAGTGTATCTAGACACATTCGAAGGCAAGAATCTTCGCGAAAATTCAAGGTGACATAATAAATAAAATACTGGATATTTTGGACCCAAGTTAATATTGAGAACTATGAATTTATTATGAATAATTTAGTAACGACGAAATGGATCATTACACTTGGTCAAATATTTAAATAAAATTTTAACCTCTTTTATACATATAAATATTCAATATAGTAGGCAATTATTATAGTAAAGAAATCCATTGTTTCGGTGAAAAGTGAATTTTATCCCTTATTTAGGAAAAATAGTGTTAAGGTCGTATTTCAGCTAGGATCACATCAATATCAATATAATAATCATTAACATAACGAATCTATACATGCCATCACCAATATCCAGTCAATGAAATCATAAGCAACATAAACATACAAGTATCCATATTCTACAACCGTATCCTTTACAAGGATAAAAACTTTTTGGATATCCCACCAATATCATAACTCAACCCTTGACCTAATAATATATCTAAAATAATCACAACATCACATTCACGGCCTTAGGCCCAATAATAAAAGACAAGCCCCACAAGGGCTAAAGTAAAGTATTAGCTCCATGAGTGCTAGAGCAAATTACAAGCCCCACGAGAGCTAAATTAAATGTCAAACTCCAAGAGGGCTAAAGTAAAAGAGAAGCGAGAAAATAACTTCATAACCCATCATTCATTTTCAAGGACAATTTATCCATAGATATATGAATGCATATAATATGAATATTACAATGCATTATCGGGTTAAACATGGTTAGTACCATGGCTTCTCATGTAGTCAATAAATATGCCTTCTAGAGTCCTTAGTATTATGACTCACTATATTAGTAATAAGATGACTTTCTAGCCTAATCACTAGTTTGGTTACTAGCCAAAAGTATAACTTTAGTAATATCATAGTCCAAAGACTAAAATAGTAGTCTAGTTAATGATGTGAATGATAACATAGTCATGGGCATAATTAATAACATAATTCATAGCCACACATAACATTAATGATAATGTAGTCAACAACCATATACATCACCTCAAATACTACCACCATAAATCTTTATCATGGTTAGCCAACATGCTCCCAAGGCCATTCTCTAAGCGTTTAACCAGCATTTAAGGTATTCAATGGAACAATAAAAAATCAAGCTTAAGGTGGGTCAAGATCCCACTTCTAATCCTCAATTTCCATAATTCGGCAAACTATGTTCCAAACTAGGGTAAGGTATCTAGTTCAACTTCTAGATATCAAGTAATCCATAACCAATCCTAAGATATGAACCTCACCTATAAATATAGGCATTTAATCCAACACTACCCAAATTACGATTTCAAGATCAATAGAATAGCCCAACTAAGGTTAAGCCTACTAACCATGATTACAACACATAAACCACATCCCACACCTAGCTTACTATCAAATCTATGCAATAAATTATCTTAACCTAGGAAAAAGACAATAGGGTTCTAAAAGAGTCATAAACATTCCATCTTACAGGTCCACAACCATCATCTAATTTCCCAAACATCAATGATTAACACTGAGTTATTTTATTCATAATCCAGACTAATATTCATATTCACATATCATACATAACACACATTATCTACGAAGAAGAGTAAGTAAAATCCTACCTCAAAGCCGAACCACAAAATCTTACATCATTCACCACATGCTCATCTTCACTTCACAATCCCCAAAATGCCATTCTGCTAGCTCTCAAAAATATAATATACTCATCAATACAAGTCTAAAGATACCTATAGTGCACCATTATTCTTCAGCTCCAAAAACCCTATGTGGGTTCATATTTTTAAGAATTTATAGCTAAAAACCCAAGTTAAATTGATTCTAAAATGAGGTTCAAATTGAAGAAAATAATTTTTAAGATTTACCAGGTAAAAATCTTTGAAATATGGGTTAAAATCAAGAATCAGGGGTATTTTTTAAAGGTTAAATTGATGAAAAACTTGTAATTTTAAAATTAAAATATTATTCAAGTGAAAAAAAATAAAAGTGGGGTTCAAAATCAATCCCTAAGATTTTTAGAATTTTGAGAAATTAATCATGAAATTATTATGAAAAGAGTGAATTTTTACCTTAAATCCATATGAGAATCAAGAAATAGATGTTAATCTAGCTTCTCAAGTTCCCACAAGTTTCTCGTTTAAGCGCTGACACTATTGAAATCCTTAGGTTTGCACCACACTGTGAGGGACCAGGTCCCTCAAAATCAGTCATAGGTATAAACACAGCAAATAAATCAGGAACACAAAATAGTACAGGAAATGTAAATAACACATTTAACATGGAAACCCCCTTGATCAAGTGAGGAAAAAACATGGGTTGCCCTCACATGCACCCAAAACTTCACTATAATCAAACTCTTGATTATATAATTCAATGAACTTAACTCAAGGTTCCTCCTACTTGTAATAACTGTACTACAAGCTCAACATGACAACTCTGCCAAGAACACACCTTGAGATTGATTAAAACTAACCTATATCCACCTTAGTTAACTCCACCTAAGCTCTCTTAAAGAAAGAAGAAATGAACATTACTCTTATAACATGAGTAATTTAATTACAAATCAGGACTCAACTTAAGAACATTCATTCCTTTTGTGCATAAGAACTTGAGTTATACTTGAGCAATGATACTGGATTGAGCTTTTACTCACTCAATTTCTTTTTTTGAATTTTGCAAAAACTACTTGATAGAGAAGTATCATTTTTATTTCATAGATGAGTGATGATTAGGGTTGAAATGAAATTAGACCAGGTGTCCTCAATAGTACAATAAGCACCGGTGCAGTTTGTTATACAAGAGGAGAAAACTGTGCAGACGCGTGCTAGCTTTACTGTAGCATTGAACATCCGGGGACCTGGTCCCTTGAATTCAACTGATTATTATTAAAACAAGATACAATAATTTTATAATTCCCCATGTTTTTAGCTAGAATGAAAACCATCATTGCTATGCGTAGATGATCCAAAAGTAATAAATCCTATGCAAATTTTTCATGTTAATTAAGTATGTAGTGTGGTAACCTATTTGAGTATGAATTGAGATTATAAAGGTCCCCTAACTCAAGATCAAGTTGAAAGCTTTCCTATCATTTGACTTTTTGTAAGCGTCAAAACTTGAGTCAACTTCAATCGACCATAGATCATTGTATATAACGAACTGGGTGGCTTACTATATATCAAATGAAACATCTTCGAATTAGCTTTCCATCGATACCAAATTTTCCTTAAACAGACACTCAGTGAAAATTTGGAGCATTTTTAGTGTCAGCATTCTCGATTGATTGGCCACCGTATCGCGATGAGCCGTAAATTGACAATTCTTAATTCCAGTGCTCAATGTGATTTTCATCACGTCGTAGTGAAGTCTTTTATGGCGTTTCAGTCTCGGATTTTAAATTCCAAGGTCAAATTAGACATTTCCCATGGCCCAGAACCCATCCAAACACGAAATTTAATCCCAAATACACCTAAATACATACACTTTCATCAAAATTAATCAAGAAACTCCATTAGGGTTTCAAACTAGAGATCCAAATAACTCAATATTGAACCATGTGTTTTCAAAAGCGATTGAAGATTTGGAATTCTCAATCCGCAAGCTTTGAGAATTACCTGTTATCTTTCGAGGTTAAGGTAAATGGGGTTTTCTAAAATCTCATGGGCATAGAAATCATGATTTTAAGAAAGGGGTTTTCAGATTTAAGAATACGTTCATGTTTTAGAAATCTTGATGGTATTATTTTGGTCTTTTGACCTTCCCCACATTGATTTGAAATTGTATATATATATATATGTGTGTGTGTGATTTAAGTTAATATTCGAATTGAGAGCATGACTCATATGAAATCCCTCTCTTGATGTGATTGTTCCCATGTTTCACATGATATGGATTTTTTTTTTTAAATGCATCTTGAAAACCATGTTATGAAGTGTCTTGATTTATGAATGATTTGGTTATGAATCTTGAATTCAAAAGAGAGAATTGTTTGTATTGAAAAATGTTGAAAATATATATAATGAAAGAGTGCATGGATTTATCCAAAAGCACATGACCACCTTATGTTGGAAGAGTTCTTGCATAGTTTTGACTTATGCTTTCGGAATATGAACTCTCTTATACTATTTGCCTGTTTGGGTGGTCTGAACTATGTTTTAATGAAAGAATTATGCATGATGTGTTATGGCTCAGAAATAGGACTTGCAAGTCTTAGTGTGACGACATCAGTTCAGATTATTCCATGATAATTTCAGAACAGAATAGAATGCATATTTGAAATTAGACTTTTTTAGATGTTCAAACTAGAAAATACAAGATTCAGAATAGGATAAAATTGGGCATAAAAAGAGCTTAGGTGGTTCCTTGAAGAAGGCATGAGTTCAGACAACTCATTACCCAAAATCGTGATTTGCCGATCTGGGTATATTCTATTACGCTGACCTAGTGCCATGTGGCATATCCGAATCATAAACTCCAACCCATATGGCACACTCGGGTTGAGGGCTTCCCCGCCGAGTCAATGATGAATTTCATACCGCCCATGTAATATCAGAATTGTAAGGGAGTGCCACCTAACTCTGAATTTATACAAACGTCAGACATTGCATTGACAAGAATAATTTGTAATTTTCAGAAAGTGCCCATATGTTTTAGAACTATTTCATGAATGGTATTTGAAAAATTTCTCTCCAACAATTTTATTTATAGAAAATCTATATTTTGGAATACTTTGTGTACCAGTACATCTATATTGACCCCCTTTCTCTCTCTAAGTTTTGAGGCTCAGTCTAGCGATCCAGTGAAGCAGCAATATTTATCAGACAGAGTTACAGTGTCTAGTTGGTAAGCCTTCTCTATTTCAGAAGGCCTATCTTTTTAGATTATGTCATTTATTTCTGTTTTGGTCTATTAGGGGCCTTGTCCTAGATTCAGACAGTTGTTAGATTTTCTTATAGTAGAGATTTTACAGACTGAGTTAGATGTTATTAGATGTAGTTGATTTTCAATTTTTATACTTATGCTGAATTCAGAATTGACCATGTTTTCATAGAAGATTATGTTTCCACATCTTCTTTAGTTATATAAATATGTGCATACTTACCAGATAGAGAGGGACGTTCTGGGCCCTCATGGTTCGGGATGTACATCACGGCCAGGCCCTAGTTTGCGTCGTGACAAGCTTGGTATCAAAGAATGGTTCATCGTCTCAGGGTGTCCTCAAATTTGCATCGGGTAGAGTCTTGTTTATGGATGTGTAGCGCACCACACTTATAAGAAGGAGGCTACTAGGAGTTTAGGAATGTTTCCCTTTCTTCATGTTTTTGTTCGTGCTATTGGGCTAGAATGTTCCTCTTCCATACTTTAATTGATGGTATGGTGTTGCCCATACCAAAGTAAAGCTATCTTAATTCTTTTCTTACTTTGATATGACCAGTTTTGTCTCATTATTGGGGTGATTCAAGTTTAGAAGTTTACAGACTAAATGGCATGGTCCTTTCTAGTTGATCCACATAAGTGTTTAAAATTTGTGCAAGCACTTGAGAAGAGTCCGTTAGTGCCTCAGAGTGTATTAATTTTTGTGTGAACTTTGATTTTGATGAAATCGTGCTTTTTGTCCTACGGTATTAAAAGTATTCCATCTCTTTTAAGAATTTATATTGCAAATGTCATGCTTATGAGGGAATGATGAGTAGTTGTATATTGGAACTGTATTTCCACATGAGTAGTATTTTAAGTTAAGTATCGGTGTCATGACCTATTGGTAGTAAGATTTGACCAAGAAGTTGGTGATACGAAGTCATAAGGTTAGAAATCAGAGTGAGGATGGTTTTTGTGTAGATAAATATTTTAGTTGAATAATTGATGCTTGAGGATTATTTACCTCTTTTATAGTGATAGACTAATGTGATAGCTAGTAGCGTGTGTGGATTGTATGGTAGTCTGTGGGAGAAGTATTTGACTCAGATTTTTATTTATACAGAGTAAGATGTGTATTCTTAGTTCAATTAGTACTGTATGTTAATTTTCTATCTCTTGTAATATGTAATCTTGTTATCATGGTGTTTTTGAAAAATCAAAGTCTAGTGAAGCCGTGTGGGGCTCTTTCGATTCACTAGCATTGTTGCTTTATTATTCATTTCATTTTCTTGTTCAAAACACAAAAATCAATGACTAGTGAAGCCGTAGGAGGCCTATTTCAATTCACTAGTAACTTGTTATTCCTCTTGTTGTTCTCGTGTTGGTTGGAACTGGGGGTTTAGGGGCGAAATATAATGAAAAGTGGTAAGGAAGGCTTATTCAATATATGTATATCTGAATATTTTTGCATGAGTTTGAGTTGGTAATGAAGTGATACGTCCTTGTGTCTTAGTTTAGTAGAAAGTAAAGAAGGAGTTATTAGTCAAGGTGGATTATTGTTTGCTTGAATTATGAAAATGGCTTGATTAGCTCGTAAGTTAGGATTATAGACTCATGGTTGTTTGTGGAATTTGAAAATATTCTAAATGTACGCTTGGGTAAGTAGGTGTGATGTGAGAAAACCATACAAGTAGATAAGATTGTATGGGGTTATGATATAAGATTAAGGTTGACCATGTCTATTGTGTGACTTTACCCCCTTGACCTTCTTTTGGTTGGTTGTTGTAAACTAGTACTACTTGAGAGAAAGTATGTACTAGATTTTTTTAAGCTATTCGGGTAGATTTTCCCAATTGATGAACTAGTATACTATGTTGCGTTCTTCATTGATGGTAGATGATTGATGCTAGACTATTGGCTTGAATTTAATGTAGGATGTGGATGTGAGAATAGTGGCTTAAGATTAAGGATGAATGTCTTGTGATAATTGTGTGTAAGGTTGGGTTGTACATCATATTTAGCACTAGACATTATGTTTGAACAGTTGATAGCCATGAAGGCGGATATAATGATTTATTGGTTAATGATACTAGTTTTATGGAAGTGATCTAATAGGCTTGAACAGTGTATGCCAGAGCCTAAGTTTGTTTGATTCGTAATGAAGTATGATGTTGTATGTATGATGAAGAAGTATGCCCAAGGTGATATGAGGTTGTAGTAATTTTTCTAAGGCTATTACATATTGTGTGTGGCTAGTAGTACCGTTAAGCTGCTAAATGGTATATAATGTTCTAAATAGCCAAGTTAAGTAGTTCTGATTGATAGTGTTGAGCCTTTTGATATGATCTTGAATTTTCATGGTAGAGAGATATAAGTTGGGGTCGCGATATTGATATGCCTTGACGGAAGTAGTACGGTCTTGGTGATATCCATGTTAAGTGTTATAATCTAAGTTTGAATTGTTGAAGGTTGAACTAACAAAAATAAGAGTTGAAGAGCTATAGGGTGTGCACTCCAACTATGGAAATACTCATGAAGATTTAAAGTTAGTAAGTGTTCAAGTATTATATGATGACTATTGGGTCTATAGAATGATATAATGTGTCTCACAAGGTTGTATTAGCAGTGGGTTTTGTACTTCTAGGTGTAGTTATTTGGGTTAAGTTCTATTAATTATGTGTATTTTCGTATTCTAGACCCTAGAGTGTAGTAAGCATAGTTCAGTTTAGATTATAGTAAGGGGTCTCTCGAACTTAAGAAGATGGATTAAAGCTAAGGGGGAGATGATAGAAAAAGTTACCAAGATAGGCTCTCAGATTCTAGTAGTGATGTCAGTAGGATATAGAACATCAGGAAGTGAGAGTGAGGCTCAACCCATTTTGATCTCATAATTTTTTAGTTATCCCTATACCTAATCATGCCTTACATTTTAGTTCTATGATCATAGTTCATGCTCAAGTATATGAGAGAGAGTCACATTCTCTTCTGGTTCTAAAATAAGGAATTCAAATTCATTCAGTAGTCAAAATCACATTCCATATGTTATGAACTTCAAATTTAGGTTATGCAGCTCATGACTCATGTACTCACGCTTTATAGTGTGCTCAGTTCCCATAATTCATTCTATACTCTTTTTGATTGACGAGATTTAGCTTATAGTCATGTATGCCCCAATTCAGATCACTTTGATGAATTTCTGATGTTGATTTGGCAATCCTTTGGCCTCATTTAAGAGTCAAGTCTCAAACATTATCCTCCCATGATTCAAGGTCTTATGTTCTAACTTTTTTGTGACTCCTCCTTATATGATGATAGTGGTGACGATTAAATGCTTCTTGTTAATGGAAGATCATAGTATGCTTATTATAGATAAAGACATAAGTGTGAAGTATGCTATGGGGTCAAGTCTTTGATAGATGTGATGGTTAGTGGAAATTTGTGTGTGTATGTTCTTGGGGTAGCACGTCGAAGTTATGTTGATAGTGGATTAGAGAATATGTGAAGTATGTCCTTATGGGTGTTTGCCTTGGAGTTTATATATGGTTATAAAGATAGGCTAGAATGATGTGTTGAAATTTAAGTAAAGGAATGCAATATGCACTAGTGAATCCATAGTAAGAGATCAGAGTTAGTCATTGAAGTAGTAAGGAACTTTATGTTTAGGGTGGGATCTCTAAAATGGGTATAGAAGATTGAATCATATGGTTTGGACCATTATCGTGGTGTGGCATATTGTGTTTTGTGTTTTCAAGTTAGGCTTGATCATGGTGAGAGGACTCCTGTTACTTTAGGCATTAATAGAAAGATTTATCGATGCCCATATGAGGATTATAATTTGAATCAATAAGTATGGTAGTTAAAGGGAATAATATAGTTAAGGGAGTATTTGAGAAGTACGCTCAGCTTGAAAGTAAGAAGTGCATTGCCTAAGGCCTGGTAGTTTTATCCTAGTTTATAAGTTATATATCTATATTTCATGCTATAAAGTAGTGTCATTGTTGTGATTCCTTAGTTGGATGTCTTGTGTAAATGGTGCCCAAGATTCTTTGCTCCCTAACGCTGCTATGGCTTCTTTAGAAAGATTGTTGAATGAGCTATTCCAGTTAAGTATGAGGGTCCAGCATAATCAATCTGTATAGCTAGTAATTCATTTGAACAGTCGGATAGACAAGTTACTGTGGTTTTCCACCCTTTCACCCAGGCCTACTATTCGAAGTCTTAAGTGTATGACCATCCCAAGAGATAATCTATTTCATCTATGTAAGTTGTGAATTCAGTTCAGTCAAAGTATCATGTTTCAGATTCAGCTACTTAGTAATGACTCGTTCATAAGAATGCAAAGCATAATTTCAATTGTTTCCAAGTATTTTAGCTCAGGCAGTACAGTATCCTGGTATGATCTTAGATATGTTGCCTCATGATTTGTACTTGCATAAGTTATCAATTCTCAGTCAATATCTATGATTTGATCATGACACGTCCAGGGTATCTTAAACTCTCAGAATAAATTAGCCCCTTGAAGTAAGTGAAGTCAAGTCAGCTTAGAATTCAGTTTCATGATAGAAGTTTAAATGTTTCAAATCAGTTATATCCTTTCTTAGAAGACACATCAGGTCCACGTTATTCCATACCTTTAAGATTCAACGTTCCTACCCATCATTCGGGGATGAATGATCCCAAGGGGGATATATTGTAACGCCCCGTGTTTCGGGCTAGAATGAAAACCGTCATTTCTTTGCATAGATGATCCAAAAGCCATAAATCCCATGTAAATTTTCCATGTTAATCAAGTATGTAGTGTGGTAACCTATTTGAGCATGAATTGAGATTATAAAGGTCCCCTAACTTAATGACAAGTTGAAAGCTTTCCTATCGTTCGAGTTTTAGCAAGCGTTGAAACTTGAGTCAATTTCAATCGACCATACCTTCTTATATGTAATTAACAGGGTAGCGTACTATATATCAAATAGAAGATATTCAAATTATCTTTCCATCAATACCAAATTTGCCTAAAACGAACACTCAGTGAAGAACTTAGAGCATTTTTAGTGTCAACATTCCCGATTGACTAGCCACTATGTAACGATGATCCTTAAATTGATAGTTGTCAATTCCAGTAGCTCACTGCTATTTCCAGCACGTCGTGGTGAAGTCTTTTACGACGTTCCAATACTGGATTTTAAATTCCAAGGTCAAATTAGACATTTCCCATGGCCGCAAACACATCCAAACACAGGATTTAATCTCAAATACACCTAAATACATACACTTTCACCAAAATTCATCAAGAAACTCCATTAGGGTTTCAAACTAGAAACCCAAATAACTCAAAATTCAATCGTGGATATTCAAAAGAGATTGAAGATTTGGAATTCCCAATCCGCAATCTTCGAGAATTACCTATTATCTTTCGAGGTTAAGGTATGCGAGATTTTCCTAAAATCTCATGGGCATAGAAATCATGATTTTAAGAAAGAGGTTTTTAGATTTATGAATACATTTATGTTTTAGAAATCTTGACGGTATTGTTTTGGTCTTTTGACCTTCCCCACATTCATTTGAAATTGTATATATATATATATATATATATATGTATGTGATTTATGTTAATATTCAAATTGAGAGCATGAATCACATGAAATCCCTCTCTTGATGTGATTGTTCCCATGTTTCACATGATATGGATTATTCTTTTTTAAATGCATCTTATAAAGCATGTTACGAAGTATCTTGATTTATGAATGATTTGGTTATGAATCTTGAATTCAAAAAAGAGGATTGTTTGTATTGAAAAATGTTGAAAATACATATAATGAAAGAGTGCATGGATTTTGCCAAAAGAACATGACCACCTTATGTTTGAAGAGTTTTTGCATAGTTTTGACTTATTCTTTCGGAACATGAAATCTCTTATACTATTTGCATGTTTGGGTGGTCTGAACTATGTCTTAATGAAAGAATTATGCATGATGTGTTATGGCTCCGAAATAGGACTTGCAAGTCTTGGTGTGACGACACCAGTTCAGATTATGCCATGATAATTTCAAAATAGAATAGAATGCATGTTTGAAATCAGACTTTTCAAATATTGAAACTAGAAAATGCATGATTTAGAACAGGATAAAAATGGGCATAAAGAGAGATTAGGTGGTTCCCTGAAGAAGACATGAGTTCAGACAACTCATTGCCCAAAACCGTGATTTGCCGATCTGGGTATATTATATTATGCTGGCCTAGTTCCATGTGGCATATCAGAATTTGAAACGCCAACCCTTGTGGAATACTCGGAGTAGGGGCTTCTCCGCCGAGTTAATGACGAATTTCATACCGCCCGTGTAATATTAGAATTGTAGGGGAGTGCCACTTAACTCCGAATTTATACAAAGATTAGACATTGCATTGACAATAATGATTTGTGATTTTCAGAAAGTACCGATGGGTTTTAGAACTATTTCATGAATGGTATTTGACAAATTGCTCTCCAACTATTTTATTTATATAAGAGTTTTATTTTGGAATACTTTGCGTACCAGTACATCTGTATTGACCCCTCCCCCTCCTCCCTCTAGGTTCTGAGGCTCAGTTAAGGGGTCCAGAGAAGCAGTAGTATTTATCAGACAGAGTTGCAGTGTCCCGTTGGTGAGCCTTCTCTATTTTGTAAGGCCTGTCTTTTCAGATTATGTCATTTATTTCTATTTTGGTTTACTGGGGGCCTTGTCCCAGTTTCAGCTAGTTGTCCGATTTTCTTGTAGTAGAGATTTCGTAGGCTGAGTCAGATGTTATTAGATGTAGTTGATTTTCAATTTTCTTAGTTATGCTGAATTCAGAATTGACCTTGTTTCCATAGAAGATTATGTTTCCGCATCTTCTTTATTTATTTGAATGTGTGCATGCTTACCAGATAGAGAGGGATATTCTGGGCCCTCATGGTTCGGGATGTCCGTCGTGGCCAGGCCTTAGTTCGGGTCGTCATAAATTTTCCCCTTTTTACATGATGACAAACCACCCCCAGAGTTTTGACCATCAATGTTCATGCTCATTCATAACATTGAATCAGTGTGATTACCACTACTGAAGGTGAATGTCCAACCTATCATGCAACACCATGCTTCCACAACATAGGGACCTGGTCCCTTATTGACAATTGCTATCAAGCTTCAATTACTTCCCCATTTCTGCATGTACTATTGTTCATTTAGTGAATTTGGATACTTCCCCCTTTTTCTATGCCTCAAGACTCAAACATATCATCACACATGTGCACTTTGTACCTGGTCCCTAATATCATCTGCACATACCTTAACCACTCACACCTATTCCTTAACACATGAAGTTTGTATTCCCCCTTTTGGGATCATTAAAAAGAGAAAAGATTAAACCAAGAATAAAGATAAGCAGAGGTTAGCTAACTGAAGGGCTCTCGGGCAACACTAACAGGAAGAACATCTTTAATAGAAAAAGGAAATACTTGCAATAAACAATGAAATATTCATTCATACGTAAAGGACAAGTATCATTGTAGTGTATATTTTAAATATTCTAGATAAAAAGCCACAGGAATCAAAAAAGGTTAAATAAGGGAGGGACTTGGAAGGATAGTTTAAAGGAGTAGAGCTAGGTTATTATGGTTTGCAGCATGATAGCTCAACAATTCCTTCGTTAAATGACTTATCTCTACGTTCAATCTGAGAACCTCATCTGTCAAGGTGGAGACCTTTGTATTTAGGTCAAAATTCTCATTTTTAAGCTCATTAGTGACATTTGGACCCTCAACAGTTAGATGCTGAATTGTCATATTCTATTTGTTAATATCTGCTTTCTTAGCAGCAATATTAAGCTATAATTTCTCTATCTCTTTGCTGAATTCTCTTTGGTAGTGGGTGCTTGAATTCTTCTTCACACACTCAGTTTTGACAAGTTTCTTCATTCCAAGCATTTGTAATACAGTTTCAAGAGTTCAATTCTCATATAAAGTACCAAAGTGATTAAGAACTTTATTTAACCAGTAACCATAAGGCATGCCATGTTTCCCATTTTGTCCAAGAACCACTTTGTGTGTCTGTTCTATCATCAAAGTTGGTAGGCTAATGAACTTTAAAATGCTATGGCATTCCACGACATACAAGTCAGCAGTTAAAGGAATGTTCCTTTTTGTGATCCGTGTAAAACTACTATTTTTACAAAATAAAAGATCAATTGCAACTCACTCTTGAGTAATTTTCTATTCGTTGCAGCCACTGATTTTTCTTTAACCTTTGATGTTGTTGCCAAAGACTCTATTGATAGTTGTTTCCTTGAGACAGTCCTCACTCCATCGATAGGAACATCCAGAATTCTCCCAAGTAAAGAAACATCAATATTCAACTTCTTCTCTTGAGCTACTGCTGTCATCTTCAGCTTATCTTCAGAAAACTTCAAAGTGGAATAGAATTTCCTGACCACCTTATCAAAGACTGTGAAAATAGGTCCATCCATGAGATGCATCAGGCCTTGATGTTTTACCAGCTCAACTTACTCCAACATTCTTGGTTTTGTTAACACACTTATGTAAAAATCCTTCCAATTAATACCTTTTGATTTCTCAAGTACCTATTTCTCACTTCTTTAGACACAACCTTACTTATATCCCTATTTTTCCTTCTAGTATAGGTGATCACAAATTCTCTTTCAGCTACTTTCCTCTTCATGGGACCAGGTCCCTCAGAAGTCTCCTTCATTTCAGTAAAACTTTTAGAATTTTCTCTAGAATGTTTTAGTAATTTACTAACATTTGATTTTTGGGAGAAAATATACCATTTCTTATGCTATTTGACAGCAGTATGAGGTTTTCAGCAACCCATGCATCATCCATAAATGTTTTATTAAAAAAGTTTTGAGGGCTCACAGATGATTATTCATCAATAATTTGAGTGAAGAAGGAGTTTGGCTTTGGAAGAGTGAGAGATGAAGAGTGTTTTTCTAGAGGATTTGAGAAAGTACTATTGTTAATGGTATGCTCAGTATTCTTTACAAAACATGAAAATGAGGAATTTATATCCATTTGTAGATCCTTTCTGCAATAGAACAATTTGTGATTGGATTTTTCATTTTGAAAAGAGAAGAAATTAATAATCTTTGATATAAATGAATGAGTAAGCATAGAAAAAGGTTTTTGAAAAATTTTGATGTGATCAATTTCAATTTGAGGATCACTCATCCTTTTTTTAGGATACGACAATGTTTTTCTGACAAGGAAGAGAGAAAGAGGACACGACTTTATCTGTTAGAATAAACAAAAATCCACATTCATGATACTAACCTGAGAGAGGGACTAGGTACCTCTCTCTCTCTGAGTGAACCCTTGACTTTGTGGATGTAATATTTTCCTCCTCCAAAGTTGTTCCCATGGGTGTATACCTAAAAAGGTATGATACTGAGTTGGCCCAACATGCACCTATTCTACCAAAGATGCATGCCTCATGAACATAGCCAAATGTTGAGGATAGACACTAATTCACATGTTAGGTCAAGTCAATTAAATTACTCTCTTCTTTAAACTCTTATTTGTTTTGAAAAACGTCTAAGGACTAGGTCCTAGACTTTGCATTCTTCAAATATCCAAGGTTCCTATTACTTTGACCTAGCTAGCATCTTTCAGAATCTTTTTCACCTCTTTTGGCTTACTTTTAGGAGTGGAATGTTGAGGAAATCAAAAAATATCTGAATATTTGCATTTCTGTCATCATATTAAAATGTCCAAGGGGATGAGAAGATATGAGCTTCCAGTTTGACCTTCTGAGATGAATTCCACTGGGACCAAGTCCCTGTGAATTCTTGACTAGACACTTCTTGAGGTTCTTCTACTTGAGATGATGTTTATGCTGAGATCTTGGATTACCATTAACGTCATCACTCCCCACTGTATCAAATTTGTCATTAACCTTCATCATCATCAACATATTTCTTGTTTAGGAGCATCCCGCATACACATCTTTTCTTGATTCTTTTACCTTTTTCACATAATATACCTCTACCTAGGAGTGTCTTGAGAAACAGAATGCAATCATACCTTCCAGTCATAGCATTGAACAATTACATTCATGAAGGTAGTTTTGGCAACAAACCCTTTCTCCTTCTTGCAAACAAAATCATTTGTTAGATTTGGAAATCCACTAGAGTTGGAGTTCTTAGTAGGAGGATAGAGGTATGATTAAATCCTTCTTTGCCCTTCTAGGATATAAGAGTTTCTTTTCTTTTTCCAAAGGTCTGAAACCTTTATGATAGGCATTCCCCTACTGGATATATCTAACATTGATCATTCTTGCTCTATTCCAACTTTGATAGTTTTTCTTCATGTGGCTATATCTTCCACAGTGAGTGCATAAAAATTTGTGGACTTTGTTTCTGACATCTTAAACAACGTTGCCTTGTGACCCATTATACTGATACCTAAGGACCTTACCATTATTGACTACTTGACCAGTTAAGTTAGAAAGGCTTTGTGAGGATGAAGTCCATTGTAGGGATTTATTTAGTTCTTCTTCAGACAGACCAGGTCTCTCGCTAACTCCTCATTCTTCAGGAGTGTAATCACGCGATGCTTTTGAGAATCCTTCAATTTCTCTTTAACTTTGATCTGCAACATTAAGGATTCTTTCTTCCCTTTATTATTTGAATTATTACTTTCTCAAGTTGACTAACCAAGCTTAGATTTTTAGATTTCAATTGCACCTCATTCCTCAATTTCAGATAGCTGGAGAGTCAAAGATATCAACTCAAGCTCCTGATCTTCAAATTTTTCTTGAAGAACATTATTCTTCTCTTTATCATAAGAACCATCCCTTTTCTCCAGTTGACTTAATTTAGATTTTCAAATTTTTACTTAGTAACCTGCACCTCAGTTTCTGATATTTAGAGAGTTAAAGCAATTAACTCAATATCTTGAATTTCCACTTTTTCTTCTAAAGCAATTTTTTTCTCAGTCATTTCACACATAGAATCAATCAGCACATATGAAAACTTTTTTATTTTTCTAGCAAAATAGTTCTCTAAGGTTTTTTTAAGGTCAGAGAGTGTTACCTTATATTCTTCTTCATAATCAGTGTTTTCCTTATAAGAAAATAAGGAATAAAAGGTCACTTTCTCATCCTCCATTGCCAACATTGAGACATCTTTATGCTTCACATCTTGAGATATTCTTGATAGCCTATTTTGTGCATTAGACAATCCTTAATGAAATGCTCATTTATGACAAACCTCCATAGTGCCTCCTTTTTGTTGCAAATTGCACTTCTTTGAAACTGGCCACTTTTCTTCATAGCTCTAACAGTTGTTTTTGCCAAATAGGAAACATTAGTGTCTAATTATAATGTCCTCAATGCAAGAGATCTTTCTATTTTTCTTCCTTCTTCTCTTGTTCTAGTTATTTGTTGAGTTCATGTATCTTTACATTACCGATAAGCTCATCCATAGTGAAAGTTTTTAGGTTCCTTACTTCAACGATAACATCTATTTTTCTTTCACAGGATTTTGGAAGAACACCAAGAATCTTCCTCATTTTCTTATACATTGGAATCACTTCTCCTAAGTAGTAAAGCTCATTTGTGACGGAAGTCAATCTTGTATGCATTTCCTGTCTGGTCTCTCCTTATTTTATGGTGAAGGTTTCATATTGGGTAGTCAACATGTCAACTTTGGAATCCTTCACATATGTAGTTCCCTCATGATATTTTTCAATAAGTCCTAGATTTCTTTAGCATTTTCACATGCAGAAATCTTGTGTATTCATTAGCCCCTATACCAGAAATTAGCAATTTCTCGGCCTTGTAATTCTTCTCAATTTTCTTTCTGTCTTCGTCATCATACACTCTCCTACTTTTGACAACCATTCTAGTTATTTCTCCTTCTTTGACTTCTCTAACAAGGACATGAGAACCATTAAGAATTATGTCTATCAGCCCACTATCCTCAACTATAATGAAGTTAAATATCCTGGTTTTCCACCGACCATAATGCTGCCCATTAAATCTAGGTGGCCTAGTGGTAGATTACTCTTCTTACAGGTTAAGTGGAGTAGCGATGCTAACAAAATTACTCTAGGTGTGAACCTTTTAAAGTGTTCTAGCTTTAATACCGGTTGTTGAAACCTTGGGGGTTGCACTACATTGTGAGGGACCAGTTCCCTCAAAATTAATCACACACAAAAACCCAGTAAATCAATCAGGAACATAACACAGTGCAGGAAATATAAATAACACAAGATTTAATGTGGAAACCCCCTGCTCAAAGGAGGAAAAATCATGACTTGCCCTTACAAGCACCCAAAACATCACTATAATCAAACTTTTGATTATAGACTTTAATGAACATAACTCTACGTTGCTCCTGTCTGTAATAACTCTACTACAAGATCAACTTTACAACTCTGCCAAGAATACACCTTGATATTGATTAACTCTAACTAATATCCACCTTAGGCAACTCTACTTAATCTCTCTTAAAGCAAGAAGAAAAGACCATTACTCTTATAACCTTAGTAATTTAATTATAAATCAAAACTCAAATAAAGAACAGTCATTACTTTTGTGCATAAGAACTTGAGCTATACTTGAGCAATGAAACTGGACTGAGTTTTTACCTCTCTCATCTTCTTTTTTTGAATTTTACAAAAACTACTTGATAGAGAAACATCCTTTTCCTTTTATAGATGAGTGATTATTAGGGTTGAAATGCAATTGGACTAGGTGTCCTCAACAGTACATGAAGCAACTACACAGTCGGATACACAAGAGGACAAAACTGTGCAGACGTATATAAACTGTACTGTACCGTATCCTTGAACATCCAGGGACTTGGGTCCCTTGAAGTCAACTGCTCTCCATCAAAACAAGATAGAACACATACTATTTTAGAATTTAACTCTCAAGAGACAAGGTGAAAGAATGGGCAAAATGGGGCCCAAAAAAAGGTAAAAAGTTGCTATATATAGCAGAAAATCTGCACTTCGAAGTCCAAATAGACTTCGAAGTGGTGCCCAAAATTCATTTGGAGTCCGATATATGTATACAAACTATGCAACAACACTAAATTCGATGTTTCAAACTCAATGGCAATATCAAATTTTTGAAAAAACATCGTTTCCCCAATGTTTTCCCCATAAATCCAAGAAATTAAAATTTTCCAAATCGAGGATCGAAATGAGATTTAAAAGCCGTAAAACCACACCAAATATGTTACCACCATAAAATTGATGTTTTGAACTTATTAACGGAGTAGGATTTTCTATTTTTGGGTCGTTTTCAACAAATATGGGTCCCACACCCATATTTCTAATTTTCCAACTAACAGGTCGAAATGAGATCAGGTGCACTGCGACTCGAACCAATGGTCTACCTACTCTAAAACTGATTTCAAAGTTCCTGGCACAGTCCGTTCAGACATCCATCACACAAATCCAAAGATATCCACATAAGTCCAAAATAAGGTTCTCGAAGCCATCAAAAAATCACAATATCGCATAAATGGTAGAAAAATGCATCGGGAACTGAGCCAATCACCACTACACTCCAAAAAATACCATAATGCAACTACAAAAAGAGGTAAAACGATCAAATCACACAAAATGACAATTTCTAATATTTCATCAAAAGCAGGTCGTTACATCATCTATCACTAATAGTCTAGTTTGTCCTCGAACTAAGGCAAAGAAATACCTGAATCAATGAAGAGTTGGGGATAAGAACTATGCATATCAAACTCAACCTCCCAAGTAGTCTCATCTATAGGTCGATGTTTCCACTGAACCTTAACCAAATGTATGACTCTAAAGTGCAACCGCCTAACATCCCTAACCAATATGGAGAGCGATTCCTCAATAAAAGGCAATCACTCATCTAACTAAACTAAATCCTAACGAATAACATAAGACTCATCCGAAAAGTAACAGCAAAGCATATAAATATGAAAAACTAGATTAACAGTTATGCATCAGGGGGAAAAGACAACTTATAAAACACATCACCAACAGTCCAAAGAATCTAAAATGGACGAATATACTTTGGGCTAAGCTTTCCCTTTATCCCAAACCTCATCATACCCTTCATAAGTGAAACTCAAAGGAAAACAGGATCACTAACACCAAATATCAAGGTAAAAAGTCTATGATTAGCATAGCATTTCTTCCTACTCTGAGTTGCTCTATGTCTATCCTGAATGACTCAAACTCTATCCAAAGACTCACTAAGCAAGTTCATATCTCAAGGTCTCACCTTTGAAACATCAAACCAACCCACTAAATAGTGACAATGCCTAACCTGCAATGCCTCAAAAGGAGCCATGTTGACACTAGAATAAAGTTGTTATTATATGCAAACTCAACTTAATCCAAATACTTCTATCATTGACCATAAAAATCTATCACGCATGCGTGCAACATATCCTTCAAAACTTGCATAATCCGCTTTAGCTGGATATCATTTTGGGGGTGAAATGTTGTGCTAAAATCAATACGAGTACCCAAATTATCCTGAAAAGTCTTCTAAAAGTGAGATGTGACCTCAGAATTTTGATCTGAAATAATGGACATGGCCACACCATGCAGACGCATAATCTCACAAATATAGATACGGGTCAACTTCTCAGCATTGAATAAAACCTGAACCAAAATAACATAAGCTGACTTGGTCAATCCATCCACGATGACCTAAACACCATCTGAACTATGAGATGTGCGAGGCAAACCAGAACAAAGTCCATGGTGATCCATTCATACTTCCACTTAGGAATGGGTAACCTCTGAAGCAACCCACTAGGCCTTATATGCTCGACCTTCACCTGATGAAAACATCCTCTGAAGTAACCCACTAGGGCTCATATGATCGTCCTTCACCTACTGACAACATAGGCAACAAGCCATAAAATCTATTATACTCACCTCATACCACCCTACTTGTAGTGTTGTCTCAAATCACATACATCTTAGTCACACCAAGATGGATGAAATATCTAAAACAATGGACCTTTTTCAAGATAAACCTAATCCAATCACCCACTCTCGACATGGAAACTCGGCTCCCAATCCTCAAAACTCTATCTAAATCTAGTGAGGCTTCCTTAGCCTACCTACTCAACACTTTATCTCGAATCAACCTCAATCCAACATCATCAAACTGATGAGCTCGAATCTGCTCCATCAAAGAAGGTCTATCCTCTATAAATGCCAAAACATGCCTAGTCATTTATATATCAAGCCTAACCATCTGGTTAGATAAATATTAAACATGTAAGGATAAAAACCTCTCTTGCCTCAAAAGATGCACCTAGATACTCATGCTACTTAACTTTTGGCTCAAAGTATCCACAACTACATTAGCCTTGACTGAATGATAGAGAATGGCTAAGTCATAATCCTTAATCAACTCAAGCCAACGACACTGCCTCATATTAAGATCATATTGGGTGAAGAAGTACTAAGGGATACAATGATATGAGAAGAGCACACAACGGATTCCATACAAGTAGTGCCTCCAAAACTTCAAGGAAAATACAACTGCTCATAAATCCAAATTGTGGATAGGATAATTCCTGTTATGAGGCTTTAACTGATGAAATGCATAAGCAATGACCTTACCCTCCAGCATCAACATAACACCTAACCTAACAATTTAAGAATCACAAAAGATGGTAAACGCCACTCCCTCTTTTGGCAAAGCCAAGTTAGAAGATGAAGTCAACAAATCCTTGAGCTTTAAAGCTCCCCTCACAAGCACAAACCACTGAAAAGAAATCTTTTTCTGGGTTAACTTGGTTAATAGAGCTACAATGGAAGAGAAACCCTCAACAAAGCATTGATAATAACCTGCGAAGCCAACAAAACTACGAATCTCAATAGGTGAAGTAGGTCTAGACTAATCACAAAATGTTGCAACCTTGATCGGATCAACCATAATACCTTTCTTAGTCACCACATGACCCAAGAAAGAAATAGACTCCAACCAAAACTCACACTAAGAGAATTTTGCATACAACTTCTCATCCCTCAATCTCTGAAGCACAACCCATAAATGCTTCTTATTCTTAGCGTCACTCTTGGAATAAACCAAAATATTATTTATAAATACAATGACAAATGAGTCCAGATACAATCAAAATACCTGATTCATCAACTCCATGAACATGGCAGGGCTTTGGTCAGCCTAAAGGACATGACCAAGAACTCATAAAAGCTATATCGAGTCTGAACAGCTATCTTCGAAATATCCAATGCTCTAGTTCTCAACTGGTGATAACCGAACGTTAAATCAATCTTTAAAAATATTGGAACACGATATAACTAATCAAATAAGTCATCAATATGGGGAAGAGGATACTTATTCTTAACTGTCACCTTATTTAACTGTCGATAATTAATACACATCTGCATAGACCCATCTTTTTTCATCGTAAACAAGATTGGCGCACCCCATGGAGATACACTAGGTCAGATAAACCACTCATCCAACAACTTCTGCAACTGATCCTTTAATCTTTTTAACTTGACTGAGGCCATCCTATAAAGAGAATGGGCTTCATTCCCGACTCAACATCAATGGAAAAATCAATATCTCGATCTGAAGGCATCGCAGGCAAGTCCATTGGGAACACATCTATAAACTCATGGACAACAGAAACAAAATCTAAGGAAGGAAGTAAAACAACACTAGTATCATGAATATGAGACAAATAATATAAACAACCCCTCTCAACCAATTTTTTGAGCCTGAATATATGATATAATACTCTTAGGACCCGAATGAAGTGTACCCTTCAAAGTTATCCTTGGCACACCCGGCGAAGCTATAGTTACGATCCTTGAATAGTAATCTAGGACAGCATGATAAGGAGTCAACAAATCTTTACTTAAAATAATATCAAATATCATAGTTACACATTAATATTTTTTTCAAATTAAAATTATGTTATTGAATTTTTATAAAAGATTTTGCGCGCCATTCTTTCATGATTATCTTTTAGTATGTTTGTAAGTAAAATGCTCATAATTTATATGGTAAAACTATTATTCGAGCTATAACCATCCAAATTTATCTTTCACTTTTGTGCATTCAAAACTAACATACCAATTCGAACGTCAACAAATGACAAATTGTCATAGAGTAGATAAAAGAATTGGATATTATTCATTCTATTTCATAATTAATATATTAAATGTAAGATTAAAATTTATAGATACTACGAACCTCACGAGATCCAAATAATGCAACAATGAAATTCGATGAAGGGCTCTCCATACTCATTTAGCTTCCTTTAGTTTGACTTTAAGGGTATTAGTGGCACCTTTCAAGAGGCGTTATTGAGTAGTAGCATCCTCGAGAACGATCAGGAATTCTAGTGTGGGATGTGTACATTTGGCATGAAAATGCGTATATTTAGCTTGTATATGTATTTAATTTCGCTATTTCATTATAATTATAATTGTTTCATGCTTAGTACTTGTGTTTATTTATGATGTTTGATCAAAGAATGAGCATGTTTTGAGATAATATGACTATTTTGGAGCTTCAAATTCTTAGTAGAAGCCAAGAAAGTAATTGAGATCTAATTTGAAATACAAACATCATTATGAAAAGAATAAAGAAAACTAAGAACATGAAGTAGCAAGCATATGCACGACACCATGCTATGTGGACTGTGCCACACTAGCATTGGAATGAGTAGGCTTGGAAGGAAAGGTTGTCAACAAGAAAATAATTCATGTGTGGCGCTGTGCGGCGGGCCATATTGCATCAGGCTTAATCAGGCTTGGGCAGATTTTATTGAGGGTAAAACACATTGTGGTTTGTTCTTATTTCATTTTAGTATTTTCTTTTTGTTGGATATTGACTTGAATTTTATGCTAAGTTGTTTTCTAGAGACTTAATTAGTGTTAAATACTTATCTATTAGGGATGTGGTACTTGATAATTGAGATAATAATAAGGTTGATTGAAAACATTAGGACAAATAAACTGTTTTCTCTTCTTGGACAAAGAATTGCGTACACTCTCCCAATCTCACTTATGGAATTTAATTGGATTGTTGTTGTGCAATAGATCGATAGTGAGGGATAAAAGGATCAGTGTCACACCCCTATTTTTTCTGCATCCGACCTCGCCAGAGAGCTGGTTTTAGAGAAAACTGAGATTTTTCAAATTAAAGTGACGTTTTGAATAGGGATTAATTTATTTACAGAGTCATCACGTGAAATTGATTTTGGGTGTTCCAAGTCACCTTATTGAATCCCTATTCAAAAGGAAATGACTCTTCATTTTTGGTCTGCGAACTAGAAATCCAGATAAGGAATTCTGTTGACCGAGGGGAAGGTGTTAGACACCCCTCAAGTCCCGTGGTTCTAGCACGGTCACTTTAATGACTTACGTCTGGCTTAAATTAATCTTTTGGATTTATAATATTTGTTAACCTAAAAGTAACTTCTATCCCACTTTTGATTTCTTTTAAATATATTTTTAATTATATTAATGTGTGGCTTGCTGGTAGCAGTATTTTCGGATCATACCACAAATTTTGATATATTTCTCGTACCTTTAAGCCATTTATGGATGGTTCTCATTTTTCCTAATCTAAATAAGCACTTGACATGTTTAGAATCTATCCAATCCAATTAGATCTACTTCAAATGGTATGATAAATTTTATTATAACGAATGGTCGGTAGCAGGGCTTTCCAGTTTCATCGTTAACTTTATCTTGTATGTTTAACCTTAATTATTTAGAGGTTAAGAACCTAACTCATTATTTTATAAATTAACTCCCTCGGAGTTGTTTTTTGCTCTCTTTTCTTTCTTTATTGCTATGGAGTTTTGAATAAATTAACCACCCGTCTCATTTAAATTCAAGCTAGTTAATTTATTTAATGAAACATAATAAAATTGATCTAAGCTTGGTGTATATATAGACTTTTTTTTTTCAACGAAAAGGAATAATCCTGCATTTATAAAGACAAGCCAAAGTGACAGACTAGCATTTAAAATATTACAAGTTAACATGCAAAATTCTAATTTAATTTTTCATATTTCTTTTTTTAAAAAAAAAAAAAAACGTACACAAACATGTTCATTCTCATTTTTTAATTGTTGAACATTCTTGGTCTTTAAATTTCTTTTAAATGTCTCTAAAACAAATATATAGTTACATCTTGATGAAAATAAAATTTTATTCGAGTTTAATATTAACCTATCAATTTAATAATATCCTAAAATTTGCCTCTCGATAAGAAAATTAAAATAACCTCAAAATGAGTAAAATATTTAAAACAAAGTAATCACTACCTAGTTCAATTAAGAAAAAATAATTCAAACAATGTAAAATTCTTAGTCATTACAGTAAGTAAATACCTCCACTATGACTTTTAATTAAACATTATAATATAAAAAAGAATTGTTCAAACAACTACGAGCACTAATTAAACACGGCGCAACGAAAAGTGGAATAAAAAATGACATGAAGATACAAGTGAGAAATATTTTTTTTTTTTGAGAAATTATTCAAGAAACTAAAATTTTGACCACTAAAATACTAAATGTAAACTTTTATTAAGGTAGGAACATTACTTTAACTTAACCATGCGAAAACAAATGGTTATACCAATTAAACATTCAATGAATCTAAACAACTTTCTATTATTGAAATCAAATTTCGTATAATCATGATATTAAATTACACAAAAATATTGAGGGTTACCTCTTGTGCAAGTAATTCACAATAAAAAAATAAACGAACCACGAACTCGAAATCCGGAAGAAACCTTAGACTCAAATCCCTTTTTCCTCTCTCATTCTCTCTTTCTTCTTGCTTTTTGTTTCTGTGTTTTCCTACTTTTCTCTCCAGTTTTTTTTTGTTCTCCAAGTATTCTTTTCTTTTCTCTAATTGTTATTTCTCAAGTTTTCCCCCATTTTATTGTGTGCATGTGCATGTATAAATATTAATGCATTTGTGTGTGTGTCGTGTGTTGTGTAGTGGTGATTATGCATTAACATGCATATGGGAAAAATGGAGGACATGGGAGAGATTGAGGGGAGTGGAAAGATTGGGTAGTTTAGGTCTTTTTTTTTTAATGTTTTAAATAAAAATAATGATAATAAAAAAAAGATAAAATTATTTAAAACTAATAAAATATAAGTAAGATAAATAATTAGTCATAGAACATAATTACGGAACATAAATATGATTAAATTATTTATTAAAAGTTAAAAGAAGAAAATAACATAATTTAATTTTCCTTTTTTTAAAAAAAAAAAATAATAATAATGAAAATAAAATCTTATCTAAAATGTGACTCTATTTTTGTATTTTTCAAAACTATTAAACCAAACTTAATAAAAATAAAATAAACTTACAATATCTAATTTAGACTTAAATAAATAAATTGAATACTAAAATGGCGTAAAAACATTAGGTTTGTTCAAAAATTAGGTGTTTACAGAATGCCTCTCTTTCCTTGGAAATATGGAGAATGTTCAAGCAAAGAAGTAAACATGACAAATATTTTGGCCCAACCGTTTATTCAAAGGTAATACGTAAATAAGTACGAAAGAGGTGTGACCGAGCCCTGGCTTTGGGCATCTACATATCTCGGGTTATAAGAGAAAAAGGACACGTGTAGTTCAGATGAGTGAAGGAATGAAAGGAATGTGTTAGAGAATCGAGTTGAGGTCCCTTCGAGTTTTTGGTCCGCGGTTCCTTTTATTACAAAAGAAAATGAAACTGGAAACTAAATTACAAGATCCTATCTATTCTATTCATCTTGATTCTCTTGCTTCAAATCTTCCTCTTGGATCTTCTGTTATCACCTCACCTTCTTCTGATAGGTACCTTGATCTCAAAATTTGATCTTGAAGTTAGGATTTAAGACTTGAACTTGAAACTTAAATTTAGTCATTGACATGCTACCAAAGAACAGTTCATAGAATACTTTTTAATGCATGTTCTCTTGATCAGAAGTTAAAAAGATGTCTCTTGAGATATTGGGCTGCCACGGATTCAATGATGACTCTAACTATCATCAAACTAATCAGTCTTCTATATTCTGACTGAAGACGGGATTTCATCCTTGAATATACATGTGCTTTGCAGAAATACCTGTATACCATCAAAGAAAACAAAACAAAACAAATAATTTTTTCTCCCCAGTTTGCACTAGGAAAAAGTGAGTTATTAGAAAAACTACACAATAATAAATAAAAATGATGGAAATCAAAGCTAGGTATGCAATAAAATAAGATTATTATTCTCAATAATGCAACTAAATAATGTTATGCCGTGTGAATGCATGAAAAAGAATTAGAATTTTCTCTTCTTAAAATGCGACTAGGGATTTTCATACCCAATGAAGACATAAAGTAGAAAAATAGGAAGATTTATTTCCTAAAATGTCAACTAGGGGATGCCACCATATAAAAACGAAATAAAACGTCAACTAGGGGATGGCCCTATGAAGACGAATAAGAAAAATTAGGAAATGGGATTTCCTATGATGTCAACTAGAGGACGGCACCATATAAAGACAAATAAGAAGTAAACTAGGGGATGGCGCCCCATGAAGACGAAACAAGATGTTAACTTGGGGAAGACGCCCTATGAAGACGAGTAACTCGTCAACTAGGGTATGGCGCCCTATGAAGACAAAATAATATTTCCACTAGGGGAAGGTGCCCTATGAAGATGAACAAGATGTAAACTAGGGGATGGCGGCCTACGATGAGGAATAAGATGTCAACTAGGGGATGACACCCTATGAAGATGAGATAAGATGTCAACAAGGGGATGGTACCCTATGAAGACGAATAAGATGTCAAGTAGAGGATGGTGCCCAGTGAAAATGAATAAGATGTCAACTACAGGATGGCGCATCTAAAGACGAAATAAGATGTCAACTAGGGGATGACACCCTATGAAGACAAATAAGATGTTAACTAGGAGATGGCACCCTATGAAGAAGAAATAACATTTCCATTCGGCGATGGAGCCCTATGAAGACGAATAAGATGTCAACTAGGGGATGGGGCCTTATGAAGACAAATAACATGTCAACTAATGGATGATACTCTATGAAGACAAGATAAGATGTCAACTAGAGGATAACACCTTATGACGACAAATAAGATGTCAACTAGGGGATGGTGCCCAATGAAGACGAATAAGATGTTAACTAGGGGATTCCGCCCTATGAAGATGAGATAAGATGTTAACTAGGGTATGGTGCACTATAAAGACAAAAACAGACGTCCACTATGGGTTAGAGCCCTATGAAGACGAGATAAGATGTCAACTAGAGGATGACACCCTATAAAGATGAATGAGATATCTACCAGGGGATGGCGCTCTATGAAGACGAAATAAGATGTCCACAAGCGGATAACGCCCTATGAAGATGAATAAGATGTCAACTAGGGGATGGAGCCCTATGAAGATGAATGAGATGTCAACTAGGGGATGAGACCCCACGAATATGAGATAAGTTATCAAGTAGGCGATGACGCCCTATGAAGATGAATAAGATGTTAACTAGGGGATGACACCCTATGAAGACGAATAAGATGTCAACTAGAGGATGGTGCCCAATAAAAATGAATAAGATGTCAACTACAAGATGGAGCCTCTGAAGATGAAATAAGATATCAACTAAGAGATGGCGCCTTATGAAGACAAAAAAGATGTCAACTAATGGATGACACTCTATGAAGATGAGATAAGATGTCAACTAGAGCATAACGCCTTATGAAGATGAATAAGATATCAACTAGAGGATGGTCGCTAATGAAGACAGATAAGATGTCAACTAGGGGATTCTACCCTATGATGAGATAAGATGTCAACTAGGGGATGGTGCCCTATGAATACAAAGAAAGACGTCCACTATGGGATGGAGCCCTATGAAGATGAGATAAGATGTCAACTAGAGGATTGCACACTATGAAGATGAATAAGATATCAACTAGGGTATAGTGCCCGATGAAGACGAAATAAGATGTCCATAAGGGAATGGTGCCCTATTAAGACGAATAAGATATCAACTAGGGGATGGAGCCCTGTGAAGACGAATAAGATGTCAACTAGGGGATGGGACCCTATGAATACGAGATAAGTTGTCAACTAGGGGATGACGCCCTATGAAGACAAATAAAATGTTAACTAGGGGATAGCGCCCTATAAAGACGAATAATATGTCAACTCAGAGATAACACCATATGAAGAGGAATAAGATGTGAATTTGGGGCTGGCGCCCTATGAAGACGAGATAAGATGTCAACAAGGGAAGGTATCCTATGAAGACGAGATAAGATGTCAACTAGGGGATGGTACCCTATGAAGACGAGATAAGATGTCAACTAGGGTATGGCTCCCTATGAAGACTTTCAAGATGTCAACTAGGGAATGACACCCTATGAAGACGAATAAGATGTCAAATAGGGGATGACATTATAAAAAGACGAATAAGATATAAACTAGGGGATGGCACCCTATGTTGACGAGATAAGATGTCAACTAGGGGATGTTGCCCTATGAAGATGAATAAGATGTCATCTAGGTGATGGCGATGGCCCCCGATGAAAATGAAATAAGATGTCCACAAGGGGATGGCGCTATATGAAGACAAATAAGTTAGCAACTAGGGGATGGCTCCCTATTAAGATGAATAAGATGTCAACTAAGGGATGACGCCCTATGAGGACGAGATAAGATGTCAACTAGGAAATGATGACCTATGAAGACGAATAAGATGTCAACTAGGGGATGCCGCCTAATGAAGATGAGATAAGATGTCAACTGGGGGATGGTGCCTAATGAAGACAGATAAGATGTCAACTAGGAGATTCTACCCTATGAAGATGAGATAAGATGTCAAATAAGGGATGGTGCCCTAGGAAGACAAAGAAAGACGTCCACTATGGGATGGAGCCCTACGAAGATGAGATAAGATGTCAACTAGGGGATGGCACCCTATGAAGATGAATGAGATATCAACCAAGGAATGGTGCCCTATGAAGATGAAATAAGATGTCTACAAGGGGATGGTGCCCTATTAAGACAATAAGATATCAACAAGGGGATGGGGCCCTGTGAAGACGAATAAGATGTCAACTAGCGGATGGGACCCTATGAATATGAGATAAGTTGTCAACTAGGGGATGACGCCCTATAAAGAAGAATAAGATTTTAACTAGGGGATGGCCCCTTATAAAGACGAATAATATGTCAACTCGAGGATGACACCATATGAAAAGGAATAAGATGTGAATTAGGGGCTGGTGCCCTATGAAGATGAGATAAGATGTCAACAAGGGAAGGTATCCTATGAAGACGAGATAAGATGTCAACTAGGGGATGGTGCCCTATAAAGACGAGATAAGATGTCAACTAGGCATGGCTCCCTATGAAGACTAATAAGATGTCAACTAGGGAATGACACCCTATGAAGAGGAACAATATGTCAAATAGGGGATGACACCATATAAAGACGAATAAGATGTCAACTAGGGGATGTCGCCCTATGAAGATGAATAAGATGTCAACTAGGTAATGGCGATGGCGCCCGATGAAAATGAAATAAGATATCCATATGGGGATGGCGCCCTATGAAGACAAATAAGTTATCAACTAGGGGATGGTGCCCTGGGAAGATGAATAAGATGTCAACTAAGGGATAGCGCCGTATAAAGACGAGATAAGATGTCAACTAGGAAATGACGACCTATGAAGACGAATAAGATGTCAACTAGAGGATGCCGCCTAATAAAGATGAGATAAGATGTCAACTAGGAGATGGTGCCTTATGAAGACGAGATAAGATGTCAACTAGGGGATGTCACCATGTGAAGACGAATAAGATGTCAACAAAGAGATGGCGCCCTATGAAGACAAAGTAAGATGCCCACTATAGAATGGCGCCCTATGAAAATGAGATAAGATGTCAACTAGAGGATGGCTCCCTATGAAGACGAATAAGATGTCAACTAGGGGATGGCGCCTCTGAAGATGAAATAAGATGTCAACTTGGGGATGACACTCTATGAAGACAAAGAAGATGTCAACTAGGGGATGGCGCCCTAGGAAGACGAAATAAGATGTCCACTTAGGGATGGCGCCCTATGAAGATGAATAATATATCAATGACGAGATAGCGTCCTATAAAGACGAATAAGATGTCAACTAAGAGATAGTTTCCTATGAAAATGAGATAAGATGTCAACAATGGGATGACGCCCTATGAAGATGAATAAGATTTCAATTAGGGGATGGTGCCCTATTAAGACGAATAACATGTCAACCAGGGGATGCCGTCCCATAAAGATGAGATAAGATGTACAATAGAAGATGGCACCCCATGAAGACGAGATAAGATGTCAACTAGGGGATAGCGCTCTATGAAGACAATTAAGATGCCAACTAGGGGATGGTTCCCTATGAAGACAAAGTAAGATGTCCTTATGGGATGGCATCCTATGAAGAATAAATAAGATGTCAACTAGGGAACGGCGCCCTTTGAGGACCAATAAGATGTCAACAAGGGGATGGCGCGTCTAAAGATGAAAGAAGATGTCAACAAGGAGATGACGCCCTATTAAAACGAATAACATATCAACTAGGGTATGGCTCCCTATGAAGATAAAATAAGATTTCCACTAGGAGAAGGTGCCCTATGTAGACAAATAAGATGTCAACTACGGGATGGGGCACTACGACGACGAATACGATATCAACTAGGGGATGGGGCCCTAGGAAGATGAGATAAGAGTTCAACTACGAGATAGCGCCATATGAGTATGAATATGATGTAAACTAGGGGATGGTGCCCTATGAAATTGAATAAGATGTCAACTAAGAGATAGACACCTATGAAGACGAGATAAGAAGTCAACTAGGGCATGGTGAATTATGAAGATGTTATAAGTTGTCATCTAGGGCATGGCGCCCTATGAAGATGAATAAGATGTTAATTAGGGCATGGTGCCCTATGAAGAGATATAAGATGTCAACTAGGGGATGACACATTATGCAGACTACTAAGATGAAAACTAAAGGATGGAGCCCTATGAAGAAGAATAAGATGTCAACTAGGGGATGGCACCCTATGAAGACGAATAATATGTCAACTAGGGGATGGCTCCCTAAGAAGACAAATAAGATGTCAATTTAGGGATGGCGCCCTATGAATACGAAATAAGATACCAACTAGGTGATTATGCCCTATGAAGACAAATAAGATGTCAACTATGAGATGGAGCCCGATAAAGACGAATAAGATATCCACTAGGGGATTGCGCTCTAAAAAGATGAATGAGATGTCAACGAGGAGATGGCGCCCTATGAAGATTAATAAGATACCAACTAAGGGATGGCTCCCTATGAAGATGAGATAAGATGTTAACTAGGGGATGGCGCCTTGTGAATATGAAATTAGACTTTCACTTGGGGATGTGGCCGTATTACGACCAATAAGATAACAACTAAGGGATGGTGCCTTATGAAGAAGAATAAGATGTCAACTAGGGGATGGCACTCTATGAAGACGAGATAAGATGTCAACTAGAGGATGAATCCCTATGAAGACCAATAAGATATGAACTAGGGGATGGTGTACTATGGATATGGTGTAAACTAGGAGATGCCACCCTATGAAGATGAGATAAGATGTCAACTAGGGGATAGTGTCCTATGAAGGAAAAGTAAGATGTCCACTATGGGATGGAGCCCTATGAAGATTAGATAAGATGTCAACTAGAGAATGGCACTCTATGAAGATGAATAAAATATTAACCAGGGGATGGCGCCCTATGTAGACGAAAAAGATGTCCACTTGGGATGGTGCCCTATAAAGATGAATAAGTTTTCAACTAGGGAATGGTGCCCTATGAAGACAAATAAGATGTTAACAAGGGGATGGAGCCCTATGAAGACGAATAAGATGTCAACTAAAGGATGGTGCCCAATGAAAATGAATAAGAAGTCAACTAGATGATGGCGCCTCTGAAGACGAAATAAGATGTCAAATAGGGGATGACACCCTATGAAGACAAATAAGATGTCAACTAGGGGATGACACTCTATGAAGAAGAAATAAGATTTTCATTCGGGGATGGAGCCCTATAAAGACGAGATAAGATGTCAACTAGGGGATGGTGCCTTATGAAGACAAATAAGATGTCAACTAATAGAGGGCACTCTATAAAGATGAGATAAGATGTCAACTAGAGGATAACACCCTATGAAGATGAACAAAATGTCAACTAGTGGATGGTGCCCAATGAACAAGAATAAGATGTCAACTAGGGGATTCCGCCCTATTAAGATGAGATAAGATGTCAACTAGGGGATGATGCCTTATGAAGACAAAATAAGACGTCCACTTTGGGATGGAGCCCTATGAAGACGAGATAAGATTTCAACTAGGGGATGACACCCTATGAAGACAAGATAAGATGTCAACTAGGGGATGACACCCTATGAAGACAAATAAGATGTCAACTAGGGGATGGCACCCTATGAAGACGAATAAGATGTCAACTAGAGGATAGTGCCCAATAAGAATGAATAAGATGTAAACTAGAGAATGGCGCCTCAGAAGACGACATAAGATATCAACTAGGGGATGGCGCCTTATGAAGACAAATAAGATGTCAACTAATGAATGACACTCTAAGCAGACGTGATAAGATGTCAACTAGGGGATGGTGCCCTATGAAGACGAGATAAGATTTCAACTAGGTTATGACGCCCTATGAGGACTAATAAGATGTCAACTAGGGAAGGGCACCCTATGAAGACGAACAAGATGTCAACTAGGGGATGGCACTATATAAAGACGAATAAGATGTCAACTAGGGGATGGCACCCTATGTTGATGAAATAAGATGTCAACTAGGAGTTGTCGCCCTATGAACACTAATAAGATGTCAACTAGGTGATGGCGATGGCGCCTCATGAAAATAAAATAAGATGTCCATAAGGGGATGGCGCACTATGAAGACAAATAAGTTATCAACTCGGGGATGGCGCCCTATGAAGATGAATAAGATGTCAACTATGGGATGGCGCCCTATGAAGGCGAGATAAGAAGTCAACTAGGAAATGACGACCTATGAAGAGGAATAAGATGTCAACTAGGGATGCCGCCTAATGAAGATGAGATAAAATATCAACAAGGGGATTGCGCCTTATGAATATGAGATAAGATGTCAACTAGGGGATGGCACCCAGTGAAGACGAATAAGATGTCAACTAAGAGATGGTGCCCTATGAAGACAAAGTAATATGTCCACTATAGAATGGCACCCTATGAAAATGAGATAAGATGTCAACTAGGGGATGGCTCCCTATAAAGACGAATAAGATGTCAACTATGGGATGGAACCTCTGAAGATGTAATAAGATGTCAACTAGGGGATGACACCCTATGAAGACAAAGAAGATGTCAACTAGGGGATGGCGCCCTATGAAGATGAAATAAGATGTCCACTCGAGGGTGGCGCCCTATGAAGATGAATAATATATCAACGAGGAGATGGCATCCTATGAAGACAAATAAGATATCAACTAGGAGATAGCTGCCTTTGAAAATAAGATAAGATGTCAACTAGGGAATGACACCCTATGAAGATGAATAAGATTTCAATTAGGGGATGGTGCCCGATGAAGACAAATAACATGTCAACTAGGGGATGCCGCCCTATGAAAATGAGATAAGATGTGCAATAGGAGATGGCTCCCTATGAAGACAAGATAAGATATAAACTAGGGATAGCACCCTATGAAGACAAATAAGATGCCAACTAGGGGATGGTTCCCTATGAAGACAAAGTAAGATGTCTACTATGGGATGGCGCCCTTTGAATAACATATAAGTTGTAAACTAGGGAATGGTGCCCTACGAAGACCAACAAGATGTCAATGAGGGGATGGCACCTCTGAAGATGAAAGAAGATGTCAACAAAGAGATGACGCCCTATGAAAACGAATAATATATCAACTAGGGTATGGCACCCTATGAAGATAAAATAAGATTTCCACTAGGAGAAGGTGCCCTATGTAGACAAATAAGATGTCAACTAGCGGATGGGGCACTACGATGACGAATACGATATCAACTAGGGGATGGGGCCCTAGGAAGATGAAATAAGATATCAACTAGGGGATAGCACCCTATGAAGGTGAATATGATGTAAACTAGGGGATTGTGCCCTATGAAAATGAATAAGATGTCAACTAGGAGATAGACACCTATGAAGAAAAGATAAGAAGTCAACTCGGGCATAGTGAATTATGAAGTTGATATAAGTTTCCAACTAGGGGATGGCGCCCTTTCAAGATGAATAAGAAGTCAACTAGGACATGGTATCCTATGAAGACGAATAAGATGATAACTAGGGTGATGGCATATTATGAAGACTAATGAGATGTCAACTAGAGGATGGAGCCCTATGAAGAAGAATAAGATGTCAACTAGCGGATGGCGCCCTATGAAGATGAATAATATGTCCACTAGGGGATGGCTCCCTAAGAAGATGAATAAGATGTCAACTAAGGGATGGCGCCCTATGAAGACGAAATAAGATGTCAACTAGGTGATGATGCCTTATGAAGACAAATAAGATATCAACTATGGGATGACCCTCGATAAAGATGAAATAAGATGTCCACTAGGGGATTGCGCTCTAAAAAGATGAATGAGAGATCAACTAGGAGATGGTGCCCTATGAAGATTAATAAGATACCAACTAGGGGATGGCTCCCTATGAAGATGAGATAAGATGTTAACTAGGGCATGGCACCTTATGAAGATGAAATAAGATTTCCACTCGGGGATGGAGCCCTATGAAGACGAATAAGATATCAACTAGGGGATGGCGCCTTATGAAGAATAATAAGATGTCAACTAGGAGATGGCACTCTATGAAGACGAGATAAGATGTCAACTAGGGGATGACGCCTTATGAAGACGAATATGATATGAACTAGGGGGTGGTGTACTATTATGATTGATAAGATATAAACTAGGAGATGCCGCCTATTGAAGACGAGATAAGTTGTCAACTAGGGGATAGTGCCCTATGAAGACAAAGTAAGATGTCCACTATGGGATGGAGGCCTATGAAGACGAGATAAGATGTCAACTAGGGAATGACACCCTATTAAGACAAATAAAATGTTAATGAAGTAATGGCGCCCTATGTAGATGAATCAGATGTCCACTTAGGGATGGTGCCCTATGAAGACGAATAAGTTGTCAACTAGGGAATGATTCCCTATGAAGATATAAAATATATCAACTATGGGATAACACCCTATGAATACGAGATAAGACGTCAATTAGGGGTGACACCTTATGAATACGAATAAGATGTCAACTAGGGGATTGTACCCTATAATGATGAATAAGATGTCAACTCAGGGATGACACCCTATGAAGACAAATAAGATGTCAATTAGGGGCTGGCACCCTATGAAGATGAGATGAGATGTCAACAAGGGAATGGCACCCGATGAAGACGAATAAGATGTCAAGTAGGGGATGGCATACTATGAAGAAAAGATAAGATGTCAAATAGTGCATGGCACCCTACGAAGATGAATAAGATGTCAACTAGGGTATGGAGCCCTATGAAGACGAATATGATATCAGCAAGTAGATAGCGCTCTATGAAGATGAGATAAGATATCAACAAGGAGATGGCATCCTATGAAGACTAGATAATAAGTCAACTGGGGAATGGTGCCCTGTGAAGACAAGATAAGATGTCAACTAGGGTATGGCACCCTATGAAGATTAATAAGATGTAAACTAAGGTATGGCGCCCTATGAAGACGATTAAGATTTCAACTAGGGGATGGCACCCTATGAAGATGAATTAGATGTCAACTAGAAGATGACGCCCTATGAAGAGGAGATAAGATATTAACTATGGGATGGCGCCCTATGAAGACAAATAAGATGTCAACTAGGGGATGACGATGGCGCCCGATAAAGATGAAATAAAATATCCACTAGGGGATGGTGCTCTATGAAGACAAAAAAGATATAAAGTAGGGGATGGCGCCTTGTGAAGATGAATAAGATGTCTCCTAGGGGATGGCGCCCTATGAAGACAAGATAAGATGTCACCTAGGGAATGGCGACCTATGAAGACGAATAAGATTTCAAATAGGAGATGGTGCCCTATATAAATGAATAAGATATTAACCAGGGGATGCCGCCTAACGATGACGAGATAAGATGTTAACTAGGAGATGGCGCCCTATGAAGAAGAGATAAGATGTCAACTAGGGGATGGCACCCTATGAAGACGAATAAGATGCCAACTAGAGGATGGCGCCTCTGAAGATGAAATAAGATGTCAACTAGGGGATAACACCCTATGAAGACAAAGAAGATGTCAACTAGGGGATGGCACCCTATGAAGACAAAATAAGATATCCACTCGAGGATGGCGTCCTATGAAGACGAATAACATATAAACTAAGGGATGGAGACAGATGAAGACAAATAAGATGTCAACTAGGGGTTGGTTCCCGATCAAAATAACACAAGATATCATCAAGGGGATGACGCTCTATGAATACGAATAAGATGTCAATTAGGGGATGGTGCCCTATGAAGAAGAATAACATATCAACATGGGGATGTCTCCATATGAAGATGAGATAAGAAGTCAACTAGGTGATGGCACCCTACGAAAGTGAGATAAGATGTCAACTAGGGGATGGCATCCTATGAAGATGAATAATATGCCAACACGGAGATGGTGCCCAATGAAAACGAGATAGGATGTCAACTAGGGGATGAAGCTCTATGAGAACGAATAAGATGTCAATTAGGGAATGGTGCCCTATCAAGATAAATAACATGTCAACAAGGGGATGCCGCCATATGAAGATTTGATAAGATGTCAACTAGGTGATAATGCCCTACGAAAGAGAGATAAGATGTCAACTAGGGGATAGCACCCTATGAAGACAAATAAGATGTGAACTAGGTGATTGTGCCCTATGAAGAAAAATAAGATGTCCACTATGGGATGGCGCCCTATGAAGAATAGATTAGATGTCAACTAGGGGATGACGCCCTATAAAGATGAATAAGATGTTAACTAGAGGATGGCGCATCTAAAGATGAAATAAGAAGTCATTTTGGGGATGACGCCCTATGAAAATGAATAACATGTAAACTAGGGTACGGCACCCTATGAAGACAAAATAAGATCTCCACTAGGGGAAGGTGCCCTATGAAGACGAATAAGATGTCAAGTAGGGAATGGCGTACTACGAATATGAATAAGATGTCAACTTGGGATTGCACCATATGTAGATGAATAAGATATCAAGTAGGGGATAGTACCCTTTGAATACGAATATGATGTCAACTTGGAAAAGGAGACCTATGAAGATACGATAAGAATTCAACAAGGGGATGGTGCATTATGAATACCAGATAAGAAGTCAACTAGGGGATGGCGCCCTATGTAGACGAATTAGATGTCAACTAGGGAATGGCGCCCTATGAAACCGAACAAGATTTCAACGAGGGGATGAAACCATATGAAGACGAAGAAGATGTCAACTATAGGATAGAGCCCTATCAAGACGAATAATATGTTATCTAAGGGATGGCCTATGAAAACGAATAGGATGTCAACTATGGGATGGTGCTCCATGAAGATAAATAAGATGTCAACTCGGGTATGGCGCCTTATCCAGACGAAATAAGATGTCAACTAGGAGATGACAACCTATGAAGATAAATAATATGTCAACTTGGGGATGGCACCCGATAAAGATGATATAAGATATCAACTAAAGGATTGCGCCCTAAGCAGATGAATAAAATATCAACTCGGGGATTACGCTCTATTTAGATGAATTAAATGTCAACTAGGGGATGACACCCTATGAAGATGAAATAAGATGTAAACTAGGGCATGGTGCCCTATGAATATGATATAGATGTCAACTAATGGATGGTGCCCTATGGAGATGAATAAGATTTTAACTAGGGGATGTCACCCTATGAAGATAAGGTAAGATCCCAACTAGGGAAAGTCGCCCTATGAAGACGAGATAAGATGTCATCTAGGGGATGGCACCCTATGAAGATCAATAAGATGTCAACTAAGGGATGGCGCCCTATGAAAACAAAGTAAGATATCGACTATGGATTGACGCCCTATGAAGATGAGATAATATGTCAACTAGGGTATTGCTCCCTATGAAGACGAATAAGATGTCAACTAAGGGATGGCGCCTCTGAAGATGACATAAGATGTCAACTAGGGGATGACACCCTATAAAGACAATTATGAAGTCAACTAAGGGATGGCACCCTATGAAGATGAAACAAGATGTCCACTCAGGGATGGCGCCCTATCAAGACATATACGTTATCAACTAAGGGATGGCGCCTTATAAAGACAAATAAGCGGTCAACTAGTGGTTGGCGCCCTATGAAAATAAGATAAGATGTCAACTAGGTGATGATGCCCTATAAAGAAGAATAAGCTATAAATTAAGGGATGGTGCCCTATGGAGATGAATAACATGTCAAATAGGGGATGCCGCCCTATGAAGATGAGATAAGATGTCAACTAGGGGATGGCGCCCTATGAAGATGAATAAGATGTCAATGAGGGGATGGCCCCTCTAAAGATGAAATAAACTATCAACTTGGGGGTGATGCCCTATGAAAACGAATAATATGTCAACTAGGGTATGGCGCCCTCTGAAGATAAATAAGATTCCCACAAGTAGAGGTGCCCTATGAAGACAAATAAGATATCAAGTAGGGAATGGCGCACTACAAAGACGAATAAGATATAAACTAGGGGATGGGGCCCTAGGAAGACGAGATATGATTTCAACTAGCGGATGGCGCCTTATGAAGACGAATAAGATGTCAACTAGGAAATGGATTCCTATGAAGACAAGATAATAATTCAAATAGGGGATGGTGCATTATGAAGATGATATAAGATATCAACTAGGGGATGGCGCCCTATGAAGACGAATAAGATGTCAAATAGGGGATGGTGCCCTATGAAGACGAATAAAACGTCAACTAAGGGATAGCACCATATGAAGACGAATAAGATATCAACTAGGGGATGGCGCCCTATGAAGACGAATAAGTTGTCAACTAGGGGATGGCGCCCTATGAAGATGAATAAAATGTCAACTCTGGGTTGGCGTCCTATGAAGACAAAATAAGATGTTTACTAGGGGATGACGCCCTATGATGACAAATAAGATGTAAACTAGGGGATGGCGCCCGATAAAGATGAAATAAGATGTCCACTAGGGGATTGTGAACTAAGAGATGAATGATATACAACTAGGAGATGGTGCCCTATGTAGATGAATAAGATGCCAACTAGGGGATGGCTCTCTATAATAGGAGATAAGATAATAACTAGTGCATGGCACCTTATGAATGAAGAAAAATATGATATAAACTAGAGGATAGCACCTTATGAAGATGAATAAGATGTCAACTAGGGGATGACACTCTATAAAGATCAGATAAGATATCAACTATGTGATGACACCCTACGAAGATGAATCTGATGTCTACTAGGGTATGGTGTCCTTTGAAGATGGATAAGATGTCAACTAGGAAATGCCGCCCTACGAAGACGAGATAAGATGCCAACTAGGGAATGGTGCCCTATGAAGACAAAGTAAGATGTCCACTATGGGATGGAGCCCTATGAAGATGAGATAAGATGTCAACTAGGGAATGACGCACTATGAAGATGAATAAGATGTTAACCAGAGGACGGCGCCCTATGAAAATGATATAAGATATCAACTTGGGGTTGGTGCCCAATGAAGACGAATAAGTTGCCGAATATGGAATGGAGCCCTATGAAGATGAATAAGATGTCAACTATGGAATGGTGACCTATGAAGACGAATAAGATGTCAACAAGGGGATGGCACCCTATGAATACGAGATAAGACGTCAACTAGGGGATGATGCCCATGAAGGTGAATAAGATGTCAACTAAGGGATTGCGCCCTCTAAAGATGAATAAGATGTCAACTCGGGGATGGCTCCCTATGAAGAAAAATAAGATGTCAACTAGGGGTTGGCACCCTATGTAGACAAGATAAGATATAAACAATGTGATGTTGCCCGATGAAGATAAATAAGATATCAACTAGGGCATGGCGCCCTATGAAGATAAGATACGATGTCAACTAGTGCATGGCACCCTATAAAGATGAATAAGTTGTCAACTAGGGTATGGCGCCCTATGAATATGAATATAAGATCAACTAGTAGATAGCGCTCTATGAAGAAGAGATAAAATGTCAACTAGGGGATGGCATCCTATGAAGATTAGATAAGATGTCAATTAGGGGATGGCGCCCTAAGAAGACAAGATAAGATGTCTACTAGGGTATCGCATCCTATGAATTCCAATAATATGTCAACTAGGGATGGCACCCTTTGAAGACAAAACAGATATAAACTAGGAGATGGCACCCTATGAAAAAGAATAAGATGTCTCCTAGGGGATGGTGCCCTATGAGGACAAGATAAGATGTCAACTTGGGAATGGCGACCAATGATGAAGAATTAGATGTCATATAGGAGATGCTTCCCTATAAAAAGGAATAAGATATCAACCAGGGCATGCCGCCCAACGAAGAAGACATACGATGTCAACTAGGGGATGCCACCCTATGAAGACAAAGAAAATTTCAACTAGGGGATGGCACCCTATGAAGATGAAATAAGATATCCACTCGAGGATGGTGTCCTATGAAGACAAATAACAAATCAACTAGGGGATGGAGACCTATGAAAATGAATAAGATGACAACTAGGGGTTGGTGCCCTATGAAAATGAGATAAGATATCAACTAGGGGATGATACTCAATGAAGACGAATAATATGTCAATTAGGGGATGGTGCCCTATGATGACGAATAATATGTCAACTAGGGGATGCCGCCATATATAGACGAGATAAGATGTCAACTAGGCGATGACGCTCAACGATAGCGATATAAGATGTTAACTAGGGGATGGCGCCCTATGAAAATGAATAATATGCGAACTAGGGGATAGCGCCCAATGAAAATGAGATAAGATGTCAACTAGGGGATGAAGCTCTATGTGGATGAATTAGATATGAATTAGGGGATGGTGCCCTATGAAGATAAATAACATGTCACTTTGGGGATGCCGCCCTATAAAGATGGGATAAGATGTCAACTAGGGGATGGCACCTTACGAAAGCGATATAACATATCAACTACTGTATGGCGCCCTGTGAAGAAGAATAAGATGCGAACTAGGGGATTGTGCCCTATGAAGACAAATAAGATGTCCACTATGGGATGGCGCCCTATAAAGAATAGATAAGATGTCAACTAGGGATGGCACCCTATGAAGATGAATAAGATGTCAACTAGGGGATGGAGCCACTAATGACGAAATAAGATGTCATCTTGGGCATGACGCCCTATGAAAACGAATGACATATAAAATAGGGTATATCTTATGAAGACTAAATAAGATCTCCACTAGGGGAAGGTGCCCTATGAAGACGAATAAGATGTCAACTAGAGGATGGCACACTATAAAGACGAATAAGATGCCAACTACAAGATGGAGCCCTATGAAGACGAATAATATGTCATCTAGGGGATGGCACCCTATGAAGATGAATAGGATGTCAACTAGGGGATGGTGCTCTATGATAATGAATAAGATGTCAACTTGGGTATGGCGCCATACGAAGATGAAATAAGATGTCATCTAGGGGATGACGCCCTATGAAGTCAAATAACATGTCAACTTGGGGATGGCACCCGATAAAGATGACATAAGATATCCACTAGGCGATTACGCTCTAACAAAATGAATAAGATATCAATTAGGGAATGGCACCATATTTAGATGAGTTAGATGTCAACTAGGGCATGGCGCCCTATGAAGACGAAATAAGATGTTAACCAGGGGATGGTGCCCTATGAACATGAAAAAGATGTCATCTGATGGATGGTGCCCTATGAAGATGAATAAGATATTAACTAGGGGATGCCTCCCTATGAAGATGAGATAAGATACCAACTAGGGAATCGCGCTCTATGAAGATAAGAAAAGATATCAACTAGGGGATGGAGCCCTATGAAGACTAACTAAGATGTCGACTATGGGATGGCGCCCAATGAAGACGAGATAAGATGTCAACTATGGTATTGCTCCCTATTAAGATGAATAAGATGTCAACTAGGGGATGGCGCCTCTGAAAATGATATAAGATGTCAACTAGGGGATGACACCCTATAAAGACAATTATGATGTCAAATAAGGGAAGGCACCCTAGGAAGATGAAATAAGATGTCCACTCGAGGATGGCGTCCAATGAAGACAAATAACAAATCAACTAGGGGATAGAGACCTATGAAAACAAATAAGATGTCAACTAGGGGTTGGTGCCCTATGAAAATGAGATAAGATATCAACTAAGGGATGATACTCAATGTAGACGAATAATATGTCAATTCGGGGATGGTGCTCTATGATAATGAATAAGATGTCAACTTGGGTATGGCGCGATACGAAGATGAAATAAGATGTCAACTAGGGGATGATGCCCTATGAAGACAAATAACATGTCAACTTGGGGATGGCACCCGATAAAGATGACATAAGATATCTACTAGGCGATTACGCTCTAAGAAAATGAATAAGATATCAATTAGGGAATGGCACCCTATTTAGATGAATTAGATGTCAACTAGGGCATGGCGCCCTATGAAGACGAAATAAGATGTTAACCAGGGGATGGTGCCCTATGAACATGAAAAAGATGTCATCTGATGGATGGTGCCCTATGAAGATGAATAAGATGTTAACTAGGGGATGCCTCTCTATGAAGATGAGATAAGATACCAACTAGGGAATTGCGCTCTATGAAGACGAGAAAAGATATCAACTAGGGGATAGCACCGTATGAAGATGAACAAGATATCAACTAGGGGATGGTGCCCTATGAAGAATGACTAAGATGTCAACTATGGGATGGCGCCCAATGAAGATGAGATAAGATGTGAACAATGGTATTGCTCCCTATTAAGATAAATAAGATGTCAACTAGGGAATGGCGCCTCTGAAAATGATATATGATGTCAACTAGGGGATGACACCCTATAAAGAAAATTATGATGTCAAATAGGGGAAGGCACCCTATGAAGATGAAATAAGATGTCCACTCGGGGATGGCGTCCTATCAGAATGAATACGATATCAACTAAGGGATGGCGCCCTATGAAGACGAATAAGATGCCAACTAGGGGATGGCGTCCTATGAAATGAGATAAGATGTCAACTAGGGAATGACGCCCTATGAAGACGAATAATCTATCAATTAGGGGATGGTGTCCTATGAAGATGAATAACATGTCAACTAGGGGATGCTGCCCTATGAAGATGAGATATGATGTCAACAAGGAGATGGCACCCTATAAGGACGAATAAGATGTCAACAAGGGGATGGCGCCTCTGAAGATGAACTAAGATGTCAACTTCGGGATGACGCACTATGAAAATGAATAACATGTCAACTAGGGTATCGCGCCCTATGAAAATAAAATAAGATTTCCACAAGGAGCAGATGCCCTTTGAAAAAAAATTACAAGTCAACTGTGGGATCGCACACTATAAAGACGAATAAGATATCAACTAGGGAATGGGGCCCTAGGAAGACGAGATAAGATATCAACTAGTAAATGGCGCCTTGTGAAGATGAATAAGATGTTAACTAGGGGATGGTGCCCTATGTAAACGAATAAGATGTCAACTAGGAGATGGAGACCTATGAAGACGAGATAAGAATTCAACTTGGGAATGATGCATTATGAAGATGATATATGATGTCAACTAGGGGATGGAGCCATATGAAGACGAATAAGATGTCAACTGGGGGATGGTGACCTATGAAGACGACTAAGATGTCAACTAGGGTATGGCACCATATGAAGACGAATAAGATGTCAACTAGAGGATGGAGCCCTATGAAGACGAATAAGATATCAACTAGGAGATCATGCCCTATGAAGACGAATAAGATGTCAATTAGGGGATGGCGCCCTATGAAGACGAATAAGATGTCAACTCAGGGATTGCGCCCTATGAAGATAAAATAAGATGTTAACTAGGGGATGATGCTTTATGAAGACAAATAAGATGTAAACTAGGGGATGACGCCCGATAAAGACGGAATAAGATGTCCACTAGGGGATTGCGCCCTATGAAGATGAATGAGATATCAACTAGGAGATAGCTCCCTATTAAGATAAATAAGATGCCAACTAGGGGATGGCTCCTTATGAAGAAGAGATAAGATGTTAACTGGGGATAGTGCCCTATGTAAATGAATAAGATGTCAACTAGGAGATGGAGACCTACGAAGACGAGATAAGAATTCAACGTGGGGATGGTGCATTATGAAGATGATATAAGATGCCAACTAGGGGATGGCGCCATATGAAGAAGAATAAGATGTCAACTAGGGGATGGTGCCCTATGAAGATGAATAAGATGTCAACTAGGGTATGGCACCATATGAAGACGAATAAGATGTCAACTAGAGGATGTAGCCCTATGAAGACGAATAAGATATCAACTAGGAGATCATGCCCTATGAAGACGAATAAGACGTCAATTATGGGATGGCGCCCTATAAAGATGAATATGTTGTCAACTCAGGGATTGCGCCCTATCAAGATAAAATAAGATGTTAACTAGGGGATGATGCTTTATGAAGACAAATAAAATGTCAACTAGGGGATGACGCCCGATAAAGACGAAATAAGATGTCCACTAGGGCATTGCGCCCTAAGAAGATGAATGAGATATCAACCTGGAGATAGCGCCCTATGAAGATAAATAAGATGCCAACTAGGGGATGGCTTCTTATGAAGAAGAGATAAGATGTTAACTAGGGGATGCCTCTTTATGAAGACAAAATAAGATTTCTACTCAAGGATGGCTCCCTATGAAGACGAATAAGATATCAACTAAAGGATGGCGCCTTATGAAGAAGAATAAGATGTCAACTAGGGGATAGTACTCTATGAAGATGAGATAAGATGTCAACTAGGGGATGACAACCTAGGAAGACGAATAAGATGTGAACTAGGGGATGGTTTCCTATGAAGACGGATAAAATGTCAACTAGGAGATGCCGCCCTATTAAGACGAGATAAGATGCCAACTAAGGGATGGTGCCCTATGAAGACAAATTAGATATAAACTCGGCGATGGCGCCTTATGATGATAAATAAGATGTCTTCTAGGGGATGGCGCCCTATGAAGATGAGATAAGATGTCAACTAGGGAATGGCAACCTATGAAGAAGAATAAGATGTCAAATATGGGATGGTGCCCTAAGAAAATGAGTATGATATCAACCTGGGGATGTCGTCTAACAAAGGCGAGATAAGATGTCAACTAAGTAATGGCGCCCTATGAAAAAGAGATAAGATATAAACTAGGGGACGGAACCCTATGAAGATGTATAAGATGTCAACTAGGGGATGGCACCCTGTGAAGACAAAGTAAGATGTCCACAATAGGATGGGGCCCTATGAAGATAAGATAAGATGTCGACTAGGGGATGGCGCCGTATGAACAAGATTGAGATGTCAACTAGGGGATGGCACCTCTGAAGATTAAATAAGATATCAACTAGGGGATGAAACCCTATGAAGACAAAGAACATGTCAACTAGGCGATGACGCCCTATGAAGAAGAAATAAGATGTCCACTCGGGGACAGCGCCTTATGAAGATAAATAATATATCAACTAAGGATGAAGACCTATGAAGATGAATATGATGTCAACTAGGGATAGTCACCCGATGAAAATGAGATAAGATATCAACTAGGGGATGACGCTCTATGAAGACGAATAGGGGATGGTGCACTATAAAGGTGAATATCTTGTCAACTAGGGGATACCTCCATTTGAAGATGAGATAAGATATCAACTAGACGATGGCGTCCTACGAAAGTGAGATAAGATTTCAACTAGGAGATGACACCCTATCAAGACAAATAATATGCCAACTAGGGGATGGCGCCCCATGAAAATGAGATAAGATTTCAACTAGGCGATGACACTTAATGATGACGAATCTAGATGTCAATTAGGGGATGGTGCCCTATGAAGATAAATAACATGTCAACTAGGGGATGCCGCCCTACGAAGACAAGATTAGATGTCAACTAGGGGATGGCGCCCTACGAAAGCAAAATAAGATATCAACTAGTGGATGTCGCCCTATGAACAGAAATAGGATGTCCACTATGGGATGGCGCCCTATGTAGAATATAAAAGATGTCAACTAGGGTATGGCGCCCTATGCAGATGAATAAGATGTCAACTAGGGGATGGTGCCTCTGAAGATAAAATAAGATGTCAACTAGGGGAAGACGCCCTATGAAAATAAATAACATATAAACTAGGGTATGGAGCCCTATGAAGACATAATAAGATCTCTACTAGGGAAAGGTGCCCTATGAAGAAGAATAAGATGTCAACTAGGGGATGGTGCACTGTGAAGACGAATAACATGTCAACTTAGGGATGGGGCCCTAGGAAGTTGAGATAAGATTTCAACTAGAGGATGGCACCCTATGAACATGAATAAGATATCAAGTAGGGGATGGAACCTTTTGAAGATGAATTGGATGTCAACTAGGAGATATAGACCTATGAAGACGAGATAAGAATTCAACTAGGGATGGTGCATTATGAAGACGAGATAAGATGTCCACAAGGGGATGGCACCTTATGAAGATGAATAAAATGTTAACTAGGGGATGCTGCCCTATGAAGCCGAATAAAATACCAACTAGAGAATGGCACCATATGAAGACGAATAAGATGTTAACTAGAGGATGGAGCCAAGACTAATAATATGTTATCTAGGGGATGGACCCTATGAAGACAAATAGGATGTCAACTAGGATATGGTGCTCTATGAAGACGAATAAGATGTCAACTCGGCTATGGCATGCTATAAAGATGAAATTAGATGTCAACTAGGGGATGACGCCCTATGAAGATAGATAATACGTCAACTTGGGGATGGCACCCGATAAAGGCAAAATAAGATATCAACTAGGGGATTACGCCCTAAGAAAATGAATAAGATATCAACTAAGAGATGGGGCCCTATTAAAATAAATTTGATGTCAACTAGGGCATGGCGCCCTATGAAGACGAAATAAGATGTTAACCAGGGGATGGTGCCCTATGAACATGAAAAAGATGTCATCTGATGGATGGTGCCCTATGAAGATGAATAAGATGTTAACTAGGGGATGCCTCCCTATGAAGACGAGATAAGATGCCAACTAGGGGATGGCACCCTATGAAGATGAGATAAGATGTCAACTAGAGGATAGCACCGTATGAAGATGATAAAGATGTCAACTAGGGGATGGCACCGTATGAAGACAATGTAAGATGTCGACTATGGGATGGCGCCCTATGAGGACGAGATAAGATGGCAACTAGGGGATCACGCCTTATGAAGACGAATATGATATCAACTAGAGGATGACGCCTCAAAGTAGAACTTTTCCACATACTTACTAATTTGGTTATGATTAGGTCCCTAAGACTCGTCAAGACCCCCTACGACTCATACCCCCAAGTCGTACCCAGGACAATAACTTAAGCACCAATCACTGGACACCTTATGACTAGGTTCACCTGAACCATCAAGACACCCTACTAATCATAGGGCAAATAATTATCAAGACAGTGAGGATAAAATTTTAGAAAATTTTCAAGGACCAAAAACCCAGGGTGTTATAGGATATCGAGTTCTTAACTAAATTTATGATTTGTCATGATATTTTTTACCCTTAGAGGATCATTTCTAGTGTTGAGGCCAGATCTATCTTGTTCGAGAAGATTCAGAGTCATCAGTTTAGGATAACATGCTTTGTAGCATTCGAGGTTACATGTTGAGAGGTGAGTCTGGAGGGCTACCTTAGATTCTAAGGGTGTCCTAAGGTTTAATGGTCATATTTATATTCCATGAGTTGGAGATCTAATTCATATGATTCTTTACAAGTCTCATAGCTCCAGATACTCTATTCACCTTGGAACAGAGATGTATGGAGATTTGAGACAACATTGCTAGTGGGGTAGTATGTAGAGAGATATAGTAGGTTTGTGGCTCAATATCATTATTGTCAGTAGGTAAAGGTCGAGCATTAGAGATTTGGTGGACTACTTTAGTAGCTACCCATTCTTGAGTAGAATAAGGGGTAAGTTATGATGGATTTCGTAGGTAGGTTGCATCGCACTTCTTGAGGTTTTGGTACTATTTGGGTCATCATGGATCGATTAAAAAATTATGCATATTTTATACCTGTATGAGTCTCCTACAGTGCCAAAAGGTTAGCCCATGTTTACATTCAAGAGATGGTTTGCTTACATAGGGTACTTGAGTCACCGAGGCTCACAATTCACTTCTAGATTCTAGAGGACAATTCAGGAGGAGTTAGACACCCAGGTTAACCTTAGCATTGCAGTTTACCCCAGATTGATGGGCAGTGAGAGCAGACTATTCAGGTATTGGAGGACATGCTCCGTGCTTATGTGTTTGATTTTGGGGTCACTGGAACCAGTTTCTACCTTTAGCGGAGTTTGCATATAACAACAGTTTTTATTCGAGTATTCAAATGGCCCTATTTAAGGGATTTTATGGTAGAGTATATCGGTATTTTATTGGTTGGTTTGAGACTTCGGAGGCTAGCTCTTAGGCATAGATTTGGTTCATGAATCATTGGACCGAGTTTGGGTGATTCAGGATAGGCTACGAGCAACTCAGAGTAGACATAGGAGTTATGCTAACCGCATACGTTGTTTATTGAGGTTTAAAGTTGGTTATAGGGTCTTCTTGAGAGTATCACCCATAAAGGGCATATGAGGTTCGGGAGGAGGGGCAAGCTTAGCCTCAGATATATTGGACACTTTAAGATCATATATATAACTGGGGAGGTAGCACATGTGTTGGCATTTTCTCTTCCCTTCACAGCTATCCACCTAGTGTTTTATGTATTTATGTTGCGATAGTACATCCCAAATGTGTCACACGTGCTTCGATGGGACTCGATTCAATTGGATGAGAGGTTGATATTTGTATAGAAGCCATTGTGAGATGTTAAACGATTGCGTTCCAGGGACATTCTAGTAGTTAAGGCTCAGTGGCATCACTATACAGTTGAGAAGGCTACTTGGGAGACTGAGATGATATGCGGGCCCAATATCCCTACCTGTTTGAGTCTTCAGGTCTTTCCTTATCCTTTACTTTTGCAAACAAAAGTTCTCTTAGTAGTGGGTGTTGTGTCATTTCTCTGATTTTCATGCATTTTCAGTGTATAGTGCTTTTGTATAACTGCCCCAAGTTATTTATGACTTGCTGGAACTGATCGTTTGATTTTTGAATGATTCATTTGAGAATTTTAGTGATACCAAATATATTTTGAAATATTTAATCTAAATTGGCATTTGGTAGAAATATAATTTATTACCCATCTAAAATATTTTTGATGTGCATAAAATTCTTTAGTTATGGTAATCTACATTACTTTAAAAATAGGTTTATAGCTTACTAATATTTTAAGTGGATATAGTAAATCTAGATAAGTTAAAGTATTACTATTATATAATAGAGGTTTTATTACAAATAATTTTCTATTAATTATGATATATTCAAAATATTATATTTATTTTACCATGAACCTATGTAATATTCGAGTACGAATATAATAGAGAGGAAGAGCTTGTGTTGCCACATCATTTCCACGTGGATTTGGTGGAGAAAGTGATCAAAATACTTCCTATTAGTATGCATGATAAGTTAATATAAATTAATACTTCATATAGTAGCCACCACTAAATTAATATAAGTTAGTAGGTGTCATTTGTCTTATTTGGCTAAGCATAGGTAATATTGTATATATACATGTAAGCATAGGTAATATTGTATATATAGATGTATGAATTAGCACATAATTTTCATTCATTATGAATGGTGAACAAATATATGAATCTACCAAACGTGAGTTGTGCAACTTCATATCTTGGAATTCTTGTACTTTTGCTTCAGAAAAAAATAAATATATCAAATTATTCAAGCTTGGGTTCTGATAAGGCACTATTTGGAGGCTTCTAGGAGAGACATTTTTAGCCTTGATGTCCAAATAGGTTAGGCTTACCCTTCCTTTAGTTTGCATACCATTTAATATATATATTATATCTTATTTATCTGGTTAGGACCCCGTTCTAGTAAATTTTGATATCTTATCTTTTAGTGTAATATAGAATCTATCATTTAGGATGTGAAATTAAGTTGTGGAACCTTGGATTCATTCCTTTTTAATTAGGATATGTGAATGGTTATTTAAATGTATTTTAGTTTAAGTTTAGGTTCAACATATACTTTATTTTTTTCATTGATTGTGAATTTTGGTACCACTTTGGCATTGGTTATGGAATGGTTTGGATTTTAATTTATATTTTGGTTTGATTACTATGAGTTTTGGTTCGAGTTCGGCATCTGGTTATGATGATTTGAGAGTTCTGATACTGATTACTGTTATTTTGAGAGTTGTGGTTCCTCTGAGTTCCGGTTCTAGTCCAGCATCTGATTTTGAGTTCGGTTGTACATCATATATGTGGCCTTTCGTTATTACCCACTATTTTTTGTTTGAGTTCAGCATAGGACCTTTTGTTATCATCCACTACTACCTGTTCAAGCCTGGCGTATAGCCTATCATTAATACTTATTGGTGTCAGTTCAAGACCGGCGCACATCTGGATAGCTACTACGGTTTTATGGGATTGTGTAGTTACGGATTATTTATGCTTTTCTTTAAATTATTTCTTAGGTATCCCACCAGATTATGAGGGCACGGTTGGGTTAATTGTCTTCTTCAGTGTGCCTAGCGGTCTTATGGGGGCGCAATTAGGTTATGTTTTATTTTTATTTTATTACTATGTTATTTATCTTTCTTTATCACTTATACTTATTGCTTTGTCTCATTTGCGTAGCTTGATAATTATTTACCTTTCTATCCCTGGTTACTGTTGACTTAGATTGCACCTTCACATTTTAGTTATACTTTTCCTGTTTTGAGGTCAGTCGATCGATGATGCCTACTGAGTACTTGTTGCCTTGGTACTCATTCTACATTTCTGCATCTTTACGCTAACGCAGATCCGGATACTAGTGATATAAACTGAGATGTAAGAAAATTCAAACAAGACAATAAGATAAGATACAAGGATATAATTAACAGCTAGAAAAAATGGGACAAGAGATTTAGAAGAAAAGAAGGGAAAATCTAATAACTAAAATACATTAAACATTAGATTTGATCCAAAGGAGATGAATTGAACACATATAAAAGATTACTTACTCAAGTAATCAAGGGCTTTAATGAAGAGATCTGAGGGTTCAACCCTAAGCTCACAAAGGAGGCAAACAATATTCAAAAACTAGCAAACCCTAATATGGAGACTTAAAGACTATTTATACCAGTCTTGCAAAATTAGTCAAATTACAAATGTGATCAAATTATAAAATGATAGTCACTTGAGCCTTTAATGATCTTCTTGGTTGTCACTACTTTTCTTATAGATCCACTTGAGCATGTTATGGACTTTAAAAGAACTTTTGATGATCCTTCCAAGACACATTAAATTCTTTGTGGGTGATTGAATGCTTCCGTATTCTAGATGTTCACATCATCATAGTTGCTATCAATCTTGCTATCTCAATTTGCATCATTCTTCCCTTCTTGAAAATAATTCATCCTCGAATTCAAGCCTTGCAAAATAAAGGAGCGAACAACAACTAGACAAAAATTATCATAATCTTTCAAAGCATTGTCAATTCTACAAGAAGCATCTCCGGGATCAAAAATAAACTTTAATCCTCTAAGAACATCAAGAATCACTACAAGTATCTCCAAAAACATCAATAAGAAATCATCACCCCAAAATAAAGTCAAATTAAACTCTTTTACTAGACCACACCAATCCTTAAATGACTTGTTATCACATTTCAAAAATAAAATATTGGCATTATCCAACAAGAATGGATTTTCAAAAAGATGAGTAGAATAAGTAAAGAAATTAATACTAAGACTAGCATAAATAATTCACTTTCATGTATAGGTTCATCATTTTCTTCCCACATTGCATCCCATAGTGATTATCATGGCCTTTAAAAATTGCTACTTCATCAACTTCACCACAAATATATTCATCACTGAAATTCGTCATGTTATCTTCTAATAGAATACTATCTTTAATGAGAGAAAAATTAATATACAATGAAGAATTAAAGCATATAAATTCACTCTCAAAACGACAAATATCATCCTTTACAAGATTATCCTTGATATGATATCTATGGGTGAAACAAGAGATGGGATCAACAATATTATGCATACTTCAAGAGTCACTTGTTTGATCTTCAAACTCATTAATTCATACATCATTAGTTGGCAATAATTTAAGCTCACAAGAATCAACAGTTTTGGAGTCACACTTAAATTCAACTAGTGGAGTAAAGTCAAAATGCAATAAATAATCATTATCTTCAATATGACAAACATCACTACCAATATCATGAATTTCATCAAAAAGAAAATAGTAATTTTGCTAAAAATAAGAATGACTTTCATCTAAATCAAAATTTCTTTGAACCTCACTTAAATAAAATATAGCATTAGAGTTAGTCATTTTACCTCGAAATGCTCCTACAATTCTTTCTTTTCCTTTGTCTTTATAATTCAAGCTCACTTGAACACTAGTAGAAGTAGTGGGTGTCTCCACCCACTCTTGAATCTTCAATGGTGGAAGGATCTTCATTATTGTTTCTTGCATAGATTCATTTTCAAATATATCTACAAAAGAGATATTACAACTAGGAAAAGAATAATTACCATTAACAAAAAGCAAGCTCGCTCAAGCTCTTTTTTTCTTCACTCTTCCCAATTTTATTTTCATTCTTTTTATTTTGAAATATTTCTCTCTTTTTTTGTGGCAAATCACTCACTATCTTCAACTCAAGTTCTCATTTTTCTGCTATTGAATTGTCATTTGTCGCTCCCTTACTCTTCTTAATATTTTCTCTCTCAAGATTATTTAACATTGGATAAGGCCTAAGAATCCCTTTTGAGGGATTGGGGTGATTCTTCACTTCAACTTTGAACTTTACATTTTGATAATCATCAATTTTCCTCTTCAAGTTCTTCTCTTTAGCAATGTCATTTTTTGCTCAAACTTTGCCTTATTTCATGTAATCTTAGTAACTCCAAGTATCTTTCTTTCATCTTCAAAAGTGTAGATAGCACAAAGAAGTACTTTTCACCTATTAGGTTGACACAACACTTGTTAGTCTTTTTATCAAAAGTAGCTTCCTTTTCAATTATCCAAGACCTTTCAAGAAATAAATGACAAGCTTTTATTGGAATAACATCACATAGTACTTCATCGTGAAAATTGACAAGTTGAAACTTCACTAAAACTTGTTTTGTGATCTCTAAGGTTTCTTTCTCATTTGGCCATGACAGGTTGTATGGTCGAGGATGTTTTCTAATCTTCAGCTTTAAGTGTTCAACCTTTCTTGAACTTGCAATATTTATGAAACTCTTGTTATGTATAATATGGCATAACAAAGTCCTTCAATTTTACCATCACTATGAAACATGTTCTTTCTTTCTTCCACAAATTGGTTAATGTATGCTTCATCACACTCATTTGTTCGATAAAATGATCTCCATTTATCAAAGCATTCATGTCATCATTAGGCCTATGCACAATATTTCAATCATGAGTAGCACAACTATTCACATTTTACCTCAATTTTTTTGTGAAAGATCTACCACCTCCTTATCCAATAAAACAAACATAAGAAACACTACTTTTCTCATGTTTAGAATTAGAATCATAGTAAGAAGATGAACAAGAATATTCACCAAAAGTTTTCTCATTATCATCATCAAGCCCATAGTCAGTTTCTTCACTATTAGATGCATCACAAGAAGAGTATGTGGAAGATTCATACCTTGAAGCATCATCATTTTCATAGTCATTGTTGAAAGAATAATAATCACCATACTCATATTCTTCACCATAAGATCCACAATCTTAATCATAATAATGTTCATCATCCTCACAGTCATAGTCTTCAAAATCATCATCACAAGAATCACCCGAAGTTATGAAAGACATACTTGCAATCAAAAGAAGGTAGAAACAAAGTCAAAGTACCTCACATATTCTGTCCCTCCCATGTATCAGTAAGACCTCATAAATCCTAGTCATTTTAGTCCTTTATCTCATGCTAAAAAAGGTCCCAGACTTAGAAAAATTCAGCTAAGGGTTAAGACTTAAAATTATTTTTAACCTTGGTAATTGGATGATCTTGTTTTCAATCCTTACGACCTTAAAATATTAATTTTTAAGTCAATTCATGATCAGGGATGTCACTAGGTCTGCTCGAGTGAGTTTTGAATTTTTTGGACATCGTCAAAAGCTTAATTAGATATCCAAAATAGTGAATCAACACAATCTCAGCGCGACGCATCGGTAATCACATCAACAGTGTTATCACCCACGCCAAGCGTCATTACTTCACCATCAACACAGCGTGTTGGCCATCACATCGACCTTATCGACATGATGTGTCGGCTGCAGAACACTGGGCAAGCCTCTAGTGCAATCTAGTGAGCCAACGCGATCACGATGCATCGCACTGGCCATCACATCGACTCCATCGATGCGACGCGTCGGGCATCGCGTCACTGAGAAGTTTTGCTCATTAAAAATCTAACTTTCTAATGGAAAATAGGTCCTTTTACCCTCACCCAATTTAGCTAAAATACGAGATTAAGCCCCTAAAAGGGAAAAATTCATTCTTTATTTACAAAATCCTCTTAAGAACAAACCCTAGTCCACCAAATTCAAGATCAAGTTCCAAGCAATTCCCTACCATCTTCAATAAATTAACAATCAAGGTATGTTAGGTGTTCATCCATGGGTTTCTTTCCACTCTTGGAGTTCAAGAATCCTTTTTAAAACTACAAGTTTATTGAATTTATGATTTACATGCTTGAATTTGGATTGTGTTCATGTATGTATCATTGTATGGTTTTCAAATCAAAATTCATACAAGTTTCAAGTGAATTAATTGGCAAGTATGTAGAATTATCATTGTAGCCATGATATTTCTATTTTGATGATTTCCATGTGCATTAATTATGCTCCCCAAGTGTTTGGTAGAATGCCAATGTAAATTGAGTAGTGAATTCATGACATGTTATCATGTGGTCCCCTTCATGTACAAGTTCATGCCTCTCAAGTGTTTGACAAATTGTCTAAATAAATGCATGGTGAATAAGTAATTAATGTAATGCTTTCAAGATTTTGCCATGTTTTACTATTAATGTTATCGAGTCTTGGGGGTATTCAATACCCAAAAAATTAGTTGTTTACCTAGAATTACTGTAGCTAAAGAATAGTCTCAGTAATGTCGTGAACAATAGTACTCAGTCAATTACAGAACTCAGTGAACTCAGTCTAATTCAGTCAGTCAACATGATCAGTAATAGTTTAGTCAAGCCTAGTACAATCTAGTGATCAGTTCAGTGTCTATTCAGTTGGGAGTAGGATTCAGTATCGAGGAAACCCAAGGATGGGGGCTCACCAACCAGTTGAGGGTGTGATTCTTAGTAGCAGTCCTTTCATTCCAGAACTACGTAACCAGCATAGGTTGATATATGAACCTGCCAGTTGAGGGTTGATAAAGTGTTTACTTGCTAGATGAGGGTAATACTTATCTCATTAGGGCACCTGCTAAATGAGGGTGACTCTTTAGCCTGTTAGTACCCATGGCACGGTATTAGCACCCTTCCAACTAGGTTACAGGTTGAACCCCAAATCATCTTAACATGGGGCATATCGGTTAGATGATACCTCCCACATTTTTAGTTTCAGACTCAGTATAGAACTCAGTTCAATTCTACAGAATCAGGACTATTAGAAATAGTCACCCAGTTATCAGTAATCTCAGATATTGGTTACTCAGTTATCAGAACTCAGTATTCAGTTCCAGTATAATCTCTATTACATTATATATATATGCACAGTATTGCATAATCAATATTTACAGTAGTTTCAGTTATCCATGTACTCTCATTCAGTTATATTCATATCATTCAATCAGTAATTGTTCATGCATACAAACCCATGTATATTTACCTACCTCACTTAGCATACCAGTACATTTAAAGTACCAACGCATACTCTTTCTTTTGCGCTATAATATCTGATATCATAGGTTCAGACACACGGGCTCCTGAACGTACTTAGCAGCTCAGGTTATCAGCGGCAGTTATAGTGGTGAGTCCTCATTTTTTAGGGCAGAGTTATTATTTTAGCATTCCAGTAGTTCAATATGTTCAGTTGTCGGAGTTAGTTGGGGACTTGTCTCATTAACTCCATATTCAGACAATTAGAGGCTTTCAAACTAGACTATTTCAAATAGATGTTCAATTTTTTTTTAGTATTACTATCAGTATTCAATATTTATTTTAGTATTTTGAGAACATTATGACATTTTCAGTTATACTTTTGCATATGTTTTCAGTATTATTATTCAGTGCTCATAACAGGTACCAGTCATGGGTTAGCTTGTGATCTTTCAGGGTTGTAAGCACCGTGATCCTTCAGGGTTGTAAGCACCGTGTAACGTCTAGGGTGCAGACTCACGGCATTACAGTATCACTCAACACTCGTGTATACTCTAAAGGTCAAGGCTTTTAGACCTCACTCAATTAATATCACCAACTCTTGCCTTTTTCATCTCAAGGGCATTACCTCACATCCCTTCAACAACCAGCAAATCAATTAACTCAAGGTAAGTATCAAAGTACTGATTCAAAGTGGAGTTTATATATATCAAGAAGGACAATTAGAAATTAAAGGACACAAATAAATAAATATACAATAAAATAAAAAAATACAAAATAAATTAATGTGAACAAAATAAATGGACAAAAACTAGTTTAACATTAAGTAAGAACTAATACTCAAAGTAAACAAGATAGAATTAACAAGAAAAGAAGAGAAAACAAGTTGGAAAGCTATACGTTAAATGAGGGAATATTTGACCATTTATGAAATTTTTAAATTCATCTTCTTCTCTAAGAAACTCAATTTTTTTACTAACCAATCTCTCTCAATACTCAATCAAATAAGCTAAAATTTGAGATATAACCTTCCTACAACTCTATCAACAATTTCTTCAAACAAACACTAAATCGACAAAATCCATTTTCAAGCTTCTTCAAAGCTTTAAATCTCAACAATGGCTTTCAATATATTTTTAAGCTATCCATTCTTTGATTTTCAACTACAAAAAAACAATACATAGTTCAAATAACAATATCAACCACCTTCAAACCAATATCATTTTAAAAAAAAATAGATTTTCAAGAAAAATGCAAGTCAAGGATTAAGAATTGTAGGAATAATTTTAGCCTTGCTCTGATACCAATTAATATAAAACGAGATGCAAGAAAATTCAAACAAGACAATAAGATAAGATACAAGGATATAATTAAGAGAGAAATAATTCCTTGTGGGTGATTGAATGCTTCCATATTCAAGATAGTTCACATCGTCACATTTTCTATCAATCTTGCTATCTCTATTTGCATCAACTAGCAGCCGACGTTGTCGTGATTCCTACTTTCCAGTATTGATCAGGATTAGGGTAAGCTTGTTGTAGTCCGAGGCTAATACTCCTTTATATATTTCAGTTTAGTCTTTTGTACTTGAGATGACTTGTATATATTGTGTATATTTTGAATTTTGTCTAGTACTCTGGATATCTTTTAGTAGTGGCTCTAGTACCGACCTTACCAGGTCTTCAGAGGGATTTATTTGTATATTTTGATCCTTTTTCTTCACTCATTTGGATATACTTTATATATTTTATTTTTTTGTTTTGCTTATTATTACTATTTTATCATTATATATGATCTTTTCTGGTTTCTACTCGTTATCCCATTACCCATTATTCTAAGTTATGGTTTGGCTTGCCTACTGGTGGGATAAAGTAGGCATCATCATGAATTGAGAAGTTGGGTTGTGACACTTTTTGTGGATTATAGGGAACTTAATCACTTGATTGTGAAGGTGTCATGATCTGAGACTACCTCTAGTCGTAACACGGTTCTTAGAGTCACAAGTGACCCCATGCTAACTCATGGTCTAGCATGACACTATGAATACTAAACTAAACTAAAAATCACTAATGCTTAAATTAACAATCTGAATAATAATTTTGGCAATAAACCTAAGTGACAATATCTAAATAAAACCTATGATGCTGAAAATAAAATCTAGCTGACTGTCTAAGATCTTTTAAATAAGATGAGTTGTAGGGACAAACTCCCAACTAACTCTAACATTTTAAAACTAAAATAATACTGAAAAAAGTGTCGATAACTAGACCTTGAATGAGGACTCACCAAACATTATTGGTGATATAGTGCTAAATCATACTAGCCTCGAGTGGGATGTTGGATGTTAGAACTTATATTATAAGACAATATAGCGCAAAAACACATATGGTTAGTACATTAACTGTACTGAGCATGTGATATATGCATGATCTAATATAAACTAAATATGTTGGAGGTAACATGGTAAAATAAAGATGAAGTTGAGACATGCAAACTGATACAATGACCAAGTAATAAACATGTAGTCGTACAACAAGCTGAACAAGTTAAATACAATGTCATACATATATCCTAATTTAAATCATAGATTGTGGGAGCTACCATTAACCAATATACTATAATCTAAGCTAATTAGTTTCTAACCTGTAACCCTACCTAGAAGGGCATTAGTACCTTACCAATGGTACGAACACTTACTAATATGGATTCACTAAACTGATGTCCATACGGATTAAGGCATCAAGCCTTATCAGATGGGTGACCCTTTAGAACCAATGGTGGCACCATATTTCTAGGACTTAAAGACTTCTTCTAAAGGTCTCAACCTAACTGATGGGTGAGTTTTCATCCCTGCGTCTGCTCGATGCTAAGTACTACTCCCAACTGAAGATAATTGATAACTGAATAGTTCATTTAGATCGAATAACTGATGAGCTCATAACACTAATATGATATCTGAAACTAAAATACTAAATGCGTTATCTACATTTTATATATATATATATATATATATATATTCATCAACATATGTATGCAATCCCAGGACATCGGGTGTTCATAACCCCCATCTCTGAAGAATGCAACTTCAAATGACAATTCTATAATTGGAACATAATACAAAATTTCAAAAATCAAGTTCAAAATAAGTAATTTATCAATATGAAGAGAGTTAGTAATCATGAGTATGTAAGGATGCTTAATTTTATGGGAAAACATGTAATCATAGTTTAGCCAAGGCAAGAAATTGAAAGATAATGAAATTCACACTTAATGAAAACTCTAGGCCTAAATAGTAAATTAAGATGAGATTTTGAAATAACTTTGGGACTCAATTGGTGAAAGAAAACCCAATGATAAAATCCCACATACCTGGAGATGGAAACCTTAGTGAATTTCATAAAACTTGAAGCTTCAAGAAGATGAACCTAGTTATTGTTTTGAGGAATAAATCACCTCTTTTCTTATTTTTTTCTCTAAGTGTCGATTGTTTATCTAAGTACTGAGGGACTTGGGGTAGTATTAAACTTAATAACCAGCCTAGGAATAACTTAAATGATGTAGTTTAGGTGGGATCCGCCTACGATCGTGGGTGGCGCTCATGATTAGGTGGTTGAATTGACGATCTCTTCACTTCATCAGACAAGCCTTGGTACTAATTATGGGACTTGTTTAATCCCTTTTAGGCTCGAAGGATTGGGAAAATATTATTTTTGACTTTTTAAACTATTTCGAAACCTTAAAGAAAAGTTAAAAACAATTTAAGAAAGTACAGAGTCGCCACTTGATTTTTTAAGAAAATATCAAGAAAAAATAAAGATATTTTAAAGACTTGAAAACAAAAACAAATCTTCAGAAGTAGAGAAATTGGGTAAGGATTCAAGTAACGGCTTGAGAAGATTTTAAAGGTACGCAAGAGCATCCGTTAAAAAATGATTGACCAAAAGACAAATTTTAACTAGTTTTAAAAAATGTGGGTAATTTTGTAAAATCTTGAATTTGTTTGCAAGCGTGGCATTCATTTTATTCAAATGAAAATTAGTATATTTAGATAGAGGAAAAATTCTCTCAAAAGGAAAGAGTAACTTAAGATCAATTCGTTCATCAATTTGATAAAACAAATTAGAAAGAAAATAAACAAATTGTGAAATTTTGACCAAATATAAAAAGTTTTCAATTTTTTATAAGGAACATTTATTTTTGTATGTTGAAGGAAATTTTCTTTAACTTTAAACAAACTAAGTTAACACATTGATAAAATAAAATGTCATTAAAATTTCTAAAAGGCTTGATCTTAAGGAAAACATAAAGAGCCTGATTTTATTAATTCAAGAATTTAGACTACGTGACAAATTACAAAGAAAAAAAATATAAAGATAAAATAGAAATGACATTTCGATAGGGAATTTAATTTGATTCAGCCAAATTTAAGAGTTCATTACAAACAAATAATCAAATATGAATATATAAATAAACTAAGGAAGAGGAGTTAAGATTTGGACCTCTTATTCGGCTCATTAGCATTTGCCCAGCTTTTTCTGTCTATTTTCTGTGGATTTTTCAGCCCCCTTTCAGCTGTATACCAGGTTTATATCAGCTTCTCATTTTCATGTTTTTTGCTGTATACGTACTGTATATCGATTTTGTAATGCCCCGCACTTTGCTAAGTTAGAAAGCGAACCGTTGTTCGTACATGTGAAACCCTCAATTCTATAAGCCATATTTGGGCACATGAATTACCAAGAGTACCCTAGTTATAAGATAGCTTATGATGTGTTAAGTGTGGTTATATGAGTCACTTAAGGTAGTACAAGCTAAGAGTTTCGAAATCCATCAAGTTTTAGTGTTTGAATTTGCAAAGGTCATCTTTGAATAAGAATAACTTGATAAATATGTGGTATTTCTGCATATTTATACTTACCAACTTATATACAATCGAATTAGCTTTCCAACGATACCAATTTCATCAAAATCCGACACCCGAGGAAGGAGTTATGGCTTTGCGAAGTAGAGTGTGTCGCCTAACCAATCGCACATGGCTACTAGAATAGGTGTGCGATAAGCAATGCGGCGCATACCTAAATGTGTGTGATAAGCAATGCGACGAATACTTAAATGTGTGAGATAAGCAATGCGGTGCATATGTAAATGTATGCGATAAGCAATGCAGCGCACACTTGGTGTTTTAGGTAGTAAAAACACTCTGTTTTGAGTTATTTTGAGGGTAATTAAGTCTTTTGGCACTCATTACACACCCCTAAACTTAACCTTGCGAATTTAATAGAATCTAAACACATCATAACCCTATTATCAATCTAAGTTCATCATACAAGAGCACTAAAGGAGAAAAATAACTAGGGTTGCACAATCAACATTGAGGGTCCAATCTATCCGTTACCAGAAAGGTATGTGGGGTTTTCAACAACAACATCCTTTCATTCTTGTACCCAAAAATTTGAATTATTTTACGAAGATACATGATTTTACTTGTTTAATTATGAATTTGAGATGGAAACTATTATCCTATATTCTTGTTCAAGAAACTATGATATTTTTGTGACGTCTTAAAGATAAATTCCTTGAGTTTTGATGTTAATATCATGTTTCAAGTTGAATTTCCATATTTTCATATGAGTTATACTTGTTTTCTATACAAAGTATGAATCTTGAAATATTTTTCTCAAGTGTTGATGTATGGGATTTAAACCCTCTTTGAGATTATGATCTTTGGTGAAGTAATGTATTATACACACCTTGATATTTGAATGATTTGACCTTTTGATCTTGAAAGAGTTATTTTTGAACTCGAATGAGAAAAGAAATCCACATGTTGATTTATTATGAAAAAGGGGTAGCATGATGGCTCCCGATATGAATTGTTGAATTACGTTGTTGTGGATCTTCTTTTGAAATGATTTGAGCTAAGTCCGGGAGTAGTCTTTAGCACCGAGTGGGAGGTATAGCTGTGATTAGTACTTCCCTATAACTACATGCCCCCGTAGGATGTGAGCCTAAGGTTGATTGATATAGTGATCACTAGTGAACAAAATATTAAGGTCCTACTCCGATGGCAAGGATAGGACAGCTCTCCCTAAAGTGGGTTGGACGTTGAACTCCATGTAGCTCACATGGATTGTTGGTTATAAGAGACTCCCAGTATCTGTGTGTATTCTTCTGATTGAGATAAACAATGTAATAGTTTAAAAGTGTGAGTTGAGAAAGTTATCGTTTTTGAAGAATTTGATGAATATTTCGATATCTTAAAGAGAATTGTTATGAAAGCTACTCGTTTTGATGACTTGAAAATGATTATGAAAGTGATTGGGATTTACTATGATGACTCATATGTTTTCACCAATGTGTTTTACTCTATGGTGATTATGATGATTTTATTTTGAGCTATGTGAGTCTCTTATTACAGCATGCATATTTTCCTATGAATATTTATGATATAGGACTTTTATGAAAACTTGCATACACCCTCATATACTCGGTCCATATTCCATGGTACTAACTCATGTATTCGTACGTGGGCTATATTTTCCCTATAATGTAGGTCCAGGTGCTCATTCCCAGGCTTGACGTGATTCTCCGAGCACATTGGTCTATATTTTCTGCAGTGGTGAGTCCTCATGGTTCGAGGAATGGTTATTTCAGATTTTACTCTTTTATTTTGAGTTATCATTTTATTCCCTGATGTTAGGGTCAATTAGGGTCTGTCCCAATGTCTTAGTGTTATACAGTTTAGTAGAGGCTTGTCAGACTAGATGTTTAGATTGATCAGTCTTGTGGAGAGGTCGTATTTTGCTACTTTCCGCATCTCTTTCGTCTTGAATTATGATATTATGGATAATATCTTGATGTTTGATTATAGTAATCCTGTCGATGAGTGTTCAATGGTATGAAAACGGCTCAAAGGATTAGCTTGGGGCTACTTATAGCCTTAAGCATCGTGTGACGCTTCGGGACCCATTTTCGGGGAGTTACAAACTTGGTATCAGAGCCTAAGGTTATTAGAGTCCTAGGGAGTCTAATACCCCGCGTTAAGTAAAGTTTTGATCATCGGTGTGTAGCGCGCCACATCTATGAGCAAGAGGCTACGAGACGTTTTAGGAAAAAGTGTTATTTCTTCCTTTCAGAAGTCCATCGTGCTTACAGTTTTTTTCTTTCAGCTATTAATTCGTGCTCTCCTCTTTCAAAATATGCCTCCTCACAGAGCTAGAAGAAATAACAATGGTCAGTTACCCCAGCCTACTGACCCACTGAATGAAAATATGTCCCATATCAAATTTTGGGTAGCCTTTCAGGCGCTGTCCCAAGTTGTCACTACAAATGTTCAGGCCAATCCGGCCCCAGCTCCACAGCAGCATGGAGGTGATCCAGCTGCTGCGAGGATCCGTGACTTTATGCGGATGAATCCGCCAAAATTTTATGGGTCCAAGCCAGATGAGGATCCACAGTTGTACTTGGGGGAGGTGCAAAAGATTACTCAGGTGATCCATGTCTCTGAGGAGCATAGTGTGGAGTTGGCAGCATATCGGTTGAAAGACCTTGCTTATGATTAGGTAGTTGCTTGGAGGAAGGGTAGAGGTGAGGGTGCCGCCCCTACATCTTGGTAAGAGTTCCAGGATTCATTCCTGGATAAGTTTTTCCCTTTAGAGATGAGAGAGGTAAAGGTAGAGGAGTTCATGAACTTGCGATAGGGCTCTATGACTATTAAAGAGTACTGTCTGAACCCAAATATGCTCCTGACTTAGTAGCTGATAATTGGGCCAGTATGAGTAAATTTGTGACAAGAGTGTTTAGCTATGTTGTTAAGGAGTGTAGGTCTGCTATGTTTAATAGTGAGATAAATCTTTTCAGGCTGATGACTCATGCCCAACAGATTGAAGTAGACAAGATCAAGGAGAGGGATAGAATGAGAGGGAATAAGAGAGTTAGGTCCGAGCAGCATGGACAGGGTCAGACTAGATCGTAGGGAGAGAATAGCCTTCAGTTTAAGAACCGTTCATCTACACCAGCACCATCGGCACCTAGTGCTCCCGTACCTAGGGGTGGGAAGAAGTAAGGTAGCAGGTCATATGCAGCCAGGTCCCAGTACAATGTTCACAATAAGCCAAATTATCCTCCGTGTCCTAAGTGTGGTAGGACCCACCCGGGTGAGTGTTGGGGTAAGAAGAAAGGTTATTTCAGGTGTGGTGACTTGGGTCACAAACTTAGGGAGTGGCATGAAGAAGGATATAGAAGCATTTATGGCTAAGTATGCGACGTGCCAACAGGTTAAGGTAGAACACCAAAGACCTGGTGGTGTGATGAAGGAGTTTGGTATTTCCACTTGGAAGTAGGAAAAGATAAACATGAATTTTGTGATTGGTTTGCCTCCTTCCCGACGCCATCATGATTCTCTTTGGGTTGTTGTGGATAGATTGACTAAGTCTGCGCACTTCTTTCCTGTGCATACTTCTTATACTGCTGAGGATTACGCTAGATTGTACATCCGGGAATTTGTCAAATTGCATGGAGTTCCTTGTCCATTATTTCAAATAGGGGTACTCAGTTCACTTCACAGTTTTGGAGAGATTTTCAGAAGGGTCTTGGTACCCAAGTGCATTTGCGTTCTACTCTCCATCCATAGACAAATGGTCAGGCTGAGAGGACCATCCAGACTTTAAGGGAAGTTGGGATGAGCATTTACCATTGATCGAGTACGCTTACAATAACAGTTTTCACTCTAGCATTGGCATGGCTCCATTTGAGGCTTTGTATGGGAGGAAATGTAGGTCACCCATAGGTTGGTTTGAAGTGGGTGAAGCTGCCGTGAGTGGTCCTGATTTGGTCTTTGAGGCTATGGAAAAAGTCAAAGTGATTAGAGAAAGATTGAAAACCGCACAGAGTCGTCAGAAGTCGTATGCTGATGTAAGGAGAAGAGACCTTCAATTTAAAGTTGGTGACTTGGTGTATTTGAAGATTTCACCCATGAAGGTAGTGAAGAGATTCGGGAAGAAGGGGAAACTTAGTCCCGATTATGTTGGCCCCTACAGAGTTCTTAGCCGTGTTGGTAAGGTAGCGTATGAGGTTGAGTTACCTTCAGAGTTATCTTCTGTTCACTCTGTCTTCTATGTCTCCATGCTTAGGAAACATGTTGGTGATTGTGTTGTTGTAGATCCTTCAGAAAACCCTGATGTGCAAGATAGTCTTTCTTTTGAGGAAGTTCCTATTGAGATTTTAGATCACCAAGTCCGAAGACTAAGGAACAAAGAAGTTCCCTTGGTCAAGATGTTGTGGCGAAACCAATCTGTTCAAGGTGCAACTTGGGAAATCGAGATAGATATGCGATCCAAGTATCCGCACCTATTTTCTGCAAGCCCCGATCAAGCCGAAGGTACCATTCTGCTCTAAATCATTCCTTTTCTATGCAGAGTTGCAGTAGTTCAGCAGTTATTTTATACTATTCAGCTGTGATTTCATGAGTCATGCACTCCTTGTGGTGTCTGAAATATAGAATGAAGTATCGGCAAGATTAGCAAGTTGCTTCAGTTGTGTACCCTTCATTTTCGCTTTACTCTTAGTATACCCAGCGTCATTCGAGGACGAATGTCCCTAAGGGGGAGATATTGTAATGCCCCACACTTTTCTAAGCTAGAAAACGAACCGTTGTTCGTACATGTGAAACCCCCAATTCTGTAAGCCATATTTGGTCACATGAATTACCAAGAGTACCCTAGTTATAAGAGAGCTTATGATGTGTTAAGTGTGGTTATATGATTCACTTAAGGTAGTACAAGCTAAGAGTTTCGAAATCCATCAAGTTTTAGTGTTTAAATTTGCAAGGATCATATTTGAATGATCATAACTTGATAAATATGTGGTATTTTTGCATATTTCTACCCACCAACTTATAGAGAATCGAATTAGCTTTTAAACGATACCAATTTCATCAAAATCCGACACCCGAGCAAGGAGTTGTGGCTTTGCGAAGTAGAGTACGTCGCTTAACCAATCGCACATGGATACTGGAATAAGTGTGCAATAAGCAATGCGGCGCATAACTAAATATGTGCGATAAGCAATGCGGCGTATACCTAAATATGTGCGATAAGCAATGCGGCACATACTTAAATGTGTGCGATAAGCAATGCGGAGCATACGTAAATGTATGCGATAAGCAATGCGGCGCACACTTGGTGTCTCAGGTAATAAAAACACTCTGTTTTGAGTTATTTTGAGGGCAATTAAATCTTTTAGCACTCCTTACAAACCCCTAAACATAACATTACGAATTTAATAGAATCTAAACACATCATAACCCTATTATCAATCTAAGTTCATCATCCAAGAGCACTAAAGGAGAAAAACAACTAGGGTTACACAATCAACATTGAGGGTCCAATCTTTCAACGAATCCATTACCATAAAGGTATGTGGGTTTTTCAACAACAACATTCTTTGGTTCTTGTGCCCAAAAATTTGTATTATTTTACGAATATACATGATTTTGCTTGTTTAATTATGAATTTGAGATGGAAACTACTTCCTATATTCTTGTTCAAGAAACTATGACATCTTTGTGACATCTTAAAGATAAATTCCTTGAGTTTTGATGTTAATATCATGTTTCAAGTTCAATTTCCAGATTTTCATATGAGTTATACTTGTTTTCTATACAAAGTATGAATCTTGAAATGTTTTGCTCAAGTGTTGATATATGGGATTTAAACCCTCTTTGAGATTATGATCTTTGGTGAAGTAATGTGTTATACACACCTTGATATTTGAATGATTTGACCTTTTGATCTTGAAAGAGTTATTTTTGAACTCGAATGAGAAAAGAAATCCACATGTTGATTTATTATGAAAAAGGGGTAGCATGATGGCTCCCAATATGAATTGTTGAATTACGTTGTTGTGGATTTTCTTTTGAAATGATCTGAGCTAAGTCCGGGAGTAGTCTTTAGCACCGAGTGGGAGGTATAGCTGTGATTAGTACTTCTCTATAACTACATGCCCCTGTAGGATGTGAGCCTAAGGTTGATTGATATAGTGATCACTAGTGAACAAAATATTAAGGTCCTACTCCGATGGCAAGGATAGGACAGCTCTCCCTAAAGTGGGTTGGACGTTGAACTCCATGTAGCTCACATGGATTGTTGGTTATAAGAGACTCCCAGTATCTGTGTGTATTCTTCTGATTGAGATGAAAAATGTAATAGTTTAAAAGTGTGAGTTGAGAAAGTTATCGTTTTTGAAGAATTTGATGAATATTTCTATATCTGAAAGAGAATTGTTATGAAAGCTACTCGTTTTGATGACTTGAAAATGATTATGAAAGTGATTGGGATTTACTATGATGACTCACATGTTTTCACCGATGTGTTTTACTCTATGGTGATTATGATGATTTTATTTTGAGCTATGTGAGTCTCTTGTTACAACATGAATATTTTCCTATGAATATTTGTGATATAGGACTTTTATGAAAACTTGCATACACCCTCATATACTCGGTCCATATTCCATGGTACTGACCCATGTATTCGTATGTGGGCTACATTTTCCCTATAATGTAGGTCCAGGTGCTCATTCCCAGGCTTGACGTGATTCTCCGAGCACATTGGTCTACATTTTCTGCAGTGGTGAGTCCTCATGGTTCGAGGAATGGTTATTTCAAATTTTACTCTTTTATTTTGAGTTATCATTTTATTCCCTGATGTTAGGGTCAGTTGGGGTCAGTCCCAATGGCTCAGTATTATACATTTTAGTAGAGGCTTGTCAGACTAGATGGTTAGATTGATCAGTCTTGTGGAGAGGTCATATTTTGTTACTTTTCGCATCTCTTTCGTCTTGAATTATGATATTATGGTTAATATCTTGATGTTTGATTATAGTAATCTTGTCAATGAGTGTTGAATGGTATGAAAACGGCTCAAAGGGTTAGCTTGGGGCTACTTGTTGCCTTAAGCACCAGGTGACGCTTTGGGACCTGTTTTTGGGGCGTTACAGGTTTGCAACTTTGTATATCAGCTTCCTTCCCCCATTTTTTCTCCTTTTGAACTAATATATAAGCTTCCTATCTTTATATACAATGTATCTTTGTTGTATATCTTTGAACCCTGATCTTGACTTTGGTCCATTTTGAATTTGGTTGAGGCTTGACTCGATGTGTTGTACTCGAGCCCAACAGGAATGCGCATGAAGGATAGGAGGGTCCAAACGGACCCAATGGTTCACATGTATTACAAGAGAAGAGAAATAATAATTAGTACTCATCCTTACAAAATAATACAAGCAAAAAGAGGCCACCAATCACTTTAACATCATACCAAGACTTTGGAATATTTCCTAATGAATATGAGGTCAAATGAAGGTTATTGGAAAATGATTAAGCAGGCATAGGAACCAGGAAGTCGATGGCCAAAACACATCTTCACTATCATATTCGTAGTAATGCATTTTAAGTGTATCGGTAATCTATCTATAAGGATGAACACTTGCTTATAGATTTTAGACAAAACAAACATGTAAAAGGATGACTATCTTAAAATCTGAGCATTACTACCTTTTATTGTAAAAGACTTATTTTTTATTTAAAGTGCATTGCCTAGAGAGCACAGAAAATCTCTAAAGAGAGATAGGCCTAATTTCTCGAAAACTTAAAGGAGATTATTGCGAGTATGCTTTAACCAAGTTAACAAATAGATGAAGGGATCGTTCTAGTTTAAACTACACTTATTCTAGTTGAGACTTCGACAGATTCAAGAATATTGACAACAAAACACAAAAGTATTAGTTCATACACAAAACTAATCACCGTCAATGTAGCACGCTCTAAATGCCAATTATCGCAAAACTGGTGAATACAAATGGGTAATCTAATTTTATACGTATATCCTCATCATGTCATCTTCAACTAGACAAACAGAAAAGCAAGCAAAACAGGGGCAATGACGAATAGGCAGCAAATTCAAAGTTGTTTCATTGGTGCCAAATAAGAATCTGAAATGACGACCTTGTTGAAATAAACTTTAATCCCAAATATTACTTTCTAACACCATTGTTGCATACTCATATTTGTTATAAACTAAACCAAAATCATGGCCTAAATCTGTCTCACTCATTATTATTTTTTTTTAAAGCCATGAACAAATATTTTGAGGAAACAAGGATGTCTCAAGCAAATTCGTGTATAATCGTCAAAACGACTTGAAATAATCTATCTGGACAACAAAAAGGATTATAGTTTACCAGATTCAATCATAGAACTATTTAAAATTACATCATTATAAACATGCTCCTTATTCGAATAACAAAAATTATGCAAGACTAGTCTCAATACAGTCACAGAACAAAAGAGATGAAACAGAAGCAATCAAAGAAAAAAAAATAAAGTGAACAAACTGATTATCTCTTTTGGGGCAGCAAATCGAAACTTCAAGTTCGTCGGAATTCTCTCCACCACTGAAATGAACTTGGATTCTTAGCCTAGAAATTTGAGCTCAAACGAGTCTTATTGAATTCTTGGCACCAAAATCCTTATTCGGATAGCAAAATCCCATACTTTTTAGGGGTTCCCGCTATCCGATCTCTCCAAATCTCTTCTTAATGAAAATAGTAGAGATATTTAGAGGAGTGTATTCCGATCAACTTCTTGAGGCCCGTCGATGTGAGATGGAGTAACTTAAAGGGTAATATTGATATTATGAGAGAAATTTTCTTGAAGGATAAGGGTGTGATCTGGACTTCGCACCATTCCATATGAATTTGAATTTCAAAATTAAAAAAAGGTTGATCTCTTGCATCGCGTGTCGAGTCACCGTCGGGTCATTGGAATTAGCCGTTGTTGATTTTGTTTATCACGATATTGAGTGTTGCTGTCAATTTTTTGTATACACGTAATTTTGTCTCTCCTCAAAATCATTTTTTACCAATTTGTACCCCATCTTACCACGTACCTTCACCCATTTAATAATTTCCCCATAAAAAAGATAAAAATAACTAACCTAACAAAAATATCCCCATTTTAATACCTCATCCTAACAAAAATAACAACCACTACTCCATCTCATACCCCCTAACCTTACCTCCCTCACATTTTCCACATAATAATAACAGACTAACAGAAAAAATTCACACAACACACTCATTCACACACAATACACAATTCTCACAGAAGAGGAAATATATGCACACCATTACTCACAATAAAAAGATCTCATAAATACACACACAGTCATCGGCGCATACACAGCCATCGAAAGACGCACACACAAAATGTAAAATACACACACACACATCGGGAACACACAAAAAGAAAGAGAAAGAGGTGAGAAAACCAGAGAGAGAAAGGAGCAGGAAAGATTTTTTTGGTGAATCCTCATCGAAGAACGTTACAGCCAGTAGATTTTCTCTATTTTTGGTCCCTGTTGGAGCTCGTCGGGGCTCCGATGAGATGAAAACTGCAACTCCAGCTTGAAAAAACCCCAAGCAATCGAAACCAACCCATTTCTGCTTGATTTCGATGAAATCCATTGGAAACAAGTGAAACAAGGTCGGTTTGCACAAAATCAGGTTCGGGTTTGTCTATTTTTCACAATTTCTATTTTGGGTCATCGAAAAATGAAAAAAGGGATGCATACCGGAGCTGGGTTCTGTATTGAGGTTCGATTCGAGGTTTAAAGGTGTGCTTCCATTCTTTTATCGTGCAATTTGGCATATTAAAAGCACATTTGAGGTCTAATTATCTCATATCTCTTTATTTTAATTTCAGTGTGATTGTGGATGTGATTTGATTTCATTATTCTATTTGTTTGGCTGATTTCTTTGATATTTGATGTTGTTTGCTTTTGAATAATTGATCTCAATGGTATGAATGTAATGACAATATGAGTTTGGGATTATATTAAAATGTAATCGGGTGGGAATCAAAATGGATAAAGTTGAACGTTGGTTAGTTTGATCTATTGATTGTTGTTTGATTTGAAACGGATGTTAATTTTGACAAATTTAATAGTATCATATCTTAGGCTGAGAATTAATAGGAAAATTTTAGGTTGGGTAGGAAAAAGTAGGAATTGTAGATTGTTGAATATTTGAAATTTTCTGTTGAATGGTTTGTTTTATCAGATTTGACTCAATTGTACTCATTTGTCCGAGGAATGCACCTAGAAAAATTGTATTTGTTATCAGGGAATGCCCCACAATATTTTGTACTCGGAAGACCGATCGTGATCAAGGTCCGAGGAATCGGGTAAAGCATAGTGTAGGATAGATAGAATAGTTTACGTTTTAATTTCAGTATTTTTATTTTTGTTTGTAATAAATTGAACTGGACATTAACGTTTAAATTTTCATTTTTTAGTTTGTGTGTTTTATGGGGTTTATTCACTTCATAGTGTCTATTAGTCGATATACTCTACGAAGCGACAGCGGTCGAACCACGGGATCGAGAAGTGCCTAATACCTTTCCCTCGATCAATAGAATTCCTTAACCGGAATCTCTATTTGTGGATCAGTTATTAGAGTTAAACCATTTTTGAAAAAGAATTTCCAAAGGTGACTTGGCACACCTGATTTATGCCAAATGGCGACTCTGAGTTTGAATATAAACAATTTTTTTCGAAACAAATTATTTTCTTTTGTCACTTAATGATAAAAACCCTTTACGAACTTAAAATATTCTTTTTCATAAAAAAAGAGGTGTGACAGCTCTGGCGACTGCTTTCTGGGTGCGTATTATGGCTATACGTTGGAGTTGATAAAGTTGCACGCAGTATTGTTGTTGTTGTATGCTGATTAAGGGGAGAGGAGAAGAGGAATTGGGCCGGGTCAGTGGGAATTTTTGGGCTGCTGAGACCCGGGTCTTTGGGCTAGGTGAAGTTGTTGTTGTTGTTTTGTAGAAAAAGGGGGAAAATGATCTTGGGCTGGTGAGGTGTTTGGTTGGTGGGCTAATTTTAAGAAGATTTTGGGTTGCTGTTTTTGTAATTTAAAGAAAAATTGGTTTTAGTCTAATTTTGGGATTTAGGTTATTTATTAAAAAGCTAGTGATTGAAAATTTAGATAATAATATTTAAATTTTATCCTAATAAAAATTTAATTGACTAATTGGATTGCAATTATGGTAAATTAATTTCAATTAAGGTCCAATTTAATAAATAGACAAAATTTAAACATAATTTGAAATAAATTAACAACTAATTCGATCTCGAGCTTCTTGATTCAATAAAATCAAACAAATATTTTTATCAAATAAATTATTTTGAGATCAAATCAAGGTTTTAATCATTTGTATCAATTTTCAAGATAACCCTTGATTAAAATTCAAATTTTGTAAAATAATTATTTAAGTAACAAAATTATACGATTTCATATATACGAATATGAAAATGTATAATCGTTACTTAAAATGACAAAATTACCTAGTTAAATATTTTGAAAAAATTTTATTTGGATAAAATAAATGTTGTAATTTTATTTAAAATTGAAGAAACTCGAAATTAGACTTAGTTGTGGATGACAAAAATTCGGTGTCAACAATTGCCCCTTCCCTTTGGGTAAGGTAGATGCAAGTAACCCTGGACAAAGGGAGTTTGACATTCCTAATTTTTGTTCGACCACAAATTTGTTTTTGAAAGAGGTTGGTTTTCGCACGAGCTTTGTGGAGTTATGGCCGGACCTCGGTATCGAGTTTCCTACATATCTCAGGTTACACGAGAACTCAGGCTACTTGTAGTTCATAACACTTGATTTTAAGTACGATTTTTAAAGAATTCACAAGCTATCCTAATTTTTGAATTTTAGTGAAACCGAAAAACTAGGGAATAAGCAGATTAGGGGAAAAGTTGGAATGCAGTCGAATTTTCAACATATAGCCCAGCCTGCATATCTCCAAGACTAAGGGAATCAAACTGCTTGTAGTTTTACTCGAACTATATAAAAGATAGTCCTTTATTTTGGTCGATTTTTGGCTTAGGATGAGTGGCAAGTTAATTGAGTTAAGTAAAAGAGGCTTGTAACCTCTTAACCATGAATGTGGGGCTCTTTACATCCATAGGTAAGATTTTACCCAAACATAATTTCCAAAACTCTAAGTGTGTTATCTCTCGAATTTGAATAAAAAGAAGGTTACCCTCGGTATAAGTTTAGAAATATCCTGAAAGTGAAGCTGAAACCGAAACATCCTAAAGTGCCTACATGTCTTCTAACAGGGGAGTAGTTTAATGGTGATGGCGATCATCCTTTAGCTCATGTCTAAAGAGTTTGATGTTCCTTGCTAGACTATGTCCCGATTTTCTGCTAAGAAAAGTTTCATGTTGTGTTGCATCCTTTTTGGAGTCATTCGCACCTGTGGTTTTTATTTGAGATTTTCATCCTCTCGGGTGCTCTCGACAATATCTCAAACAAAGATTGTTAGTAATAAACATAATTCACAAAAGGATATATAGTCTTTTACCATATCTCTATGTGGATTATTTATCTGAAAAGTGAAGGCGTCCTCCTATGTACACATTTAGAGGGCAATAATTTGCAATAATAGAAACAATAACCCTCTTGGTAGTCGAATGAAATAGCTCTTTTCTCAATTGAATATGTCTTCAAAGTGGGGTGGCCCTCTTGGACACCAACGACACTTTGTGTAGAATGGTCCCTGCAACCGCTTAATATTATACTGATGCAACAACCCTTTTGGTCACCTATAATGCTTGTTGTATGTGGAATGATAACCTCTTCGGTTATTGACAATGATCCTTTACATATGACCGCGGGTAGGTCATGCACATCTTTCGTATCAATACGACTTATAGATTTCTCTTAAATTGTCAATTTCTGGGTAATTTTGCATATCATTTGATGTTGGATATGAGGAGACTTACAGATATCCTTTGAGTTGCTAGCTTTTTGGGTAATCCTGCACATTATCCGACCTTGGATAAGAGATGACTTACAGATATCCCTCGAATCGCTTGCTCTCAGGTATTCCTACACATCATCTGACCTTAGATGTAATATGACATAGAGATATTTCTCGAATTGCTACTCTTCAGGTAATCCTGTGCATAATCGATCTTAGATATGACGCGACTTATAGAAAATCCTTTGAAATATTAATTTGGTAATCTCGTATATTCTCTGGTAAGAATTTGTTGCGACTTATGGATAACCTTCAAACTATCGATCTCTGGGTAACCTTGCACACTATCTGATTAGGATGTTGTTACGGCTTACGAATGACCTATGAACTATCAACTCATATGTAATCTCGCACGCTATCCTATTTCAAGTAATGTGACTTATAGATGACCCTCGAATAGTTAATTTTAAGGAAATATCATATGTCGTCTGCTTTCAAATAGCGACTTAAAGACGTCCCTTTGAGTCATGTGTTTTTTAACTTGATATGTTGATGCATGCTAATCCATAAAATATTGAAATATCCTCGAAGATGGGTTACATCATCTTTTGCGTGGTCTACAAATATAAAATGCTGAGATATCCTTGACGCTAGATCATGTTATCTTCACATGGTCAATGAATTTGGTGATCCAAAGCATCCTCTAAATCCAGACCTTATCGACTTGCATGACGAGAAATTATGGAGACTTGGTTGAATTGCTTGATGACCTTCTTGGCAATGAAGTGAAATGATATGGCCCTCTCGGTAATGAAATAAAAAGAAATATCCCTCTCAGCAATGGAATGAAATAGCACTCTCAATAATGGAATAAAATGAAATAGCCCTTTCGACAATGAAATAAAGTAACCCTATCGGGGATGAGATGATATGATATAGCTCTTTCAGTGATTTGAAAATTATTTCATTTGAGTCTATTTGTCTGCGTTTTTGCTTTCTACATGTACCTGTACTCAAGATAGACAGTTAGTAGACACAATGTCGCTTTCAATGGCAACCACAGTCACAATTTATGATAGTTTAATGACAAATACTCAGCATTGTAATCTGAATGACTTAGTCTGTTATTAATCTTCTCTTTTTTGAAGAAATATTTAAATAGCAGATCCACTGGATGCAAGTAAATAAATAAAGTCCTTTTATGGGGATTACTCAAATACCATTTTCTTTGCTTCAAGGCAAATTTTTATGATGACTTTCTGCTCTTCCTCCTATTGAGTGATCCTTTTAATTGTTGTATTTATCGTGCCGACTCCTTTGAATGCACCTGTGCACAAGATAAATATTTAGAAGACACAAAGCCTCTTTTGTTAGCGACTATTTTTTAGGAAAATTCTAAATAAAGTATTCATAAAGACTATCAGACGCCTCAAGAAATGAGATAAATAATTCAAAAGGTCCTCAATAAAGGGGTATTAAACCCGTCTTTGGGGCTACCTGAAAATACAGTTCTTGACCATTATATGCTTTGGTGTGGTTCCTACTCCGCTTGGGGATATTTGAAAAAGATTTTTATTTTTGTGTATTTATCCCTGCATCCACAGAAAAATGGTTAGTTTTGAGCGAAACTACTCTGTGTTGAGATCCTTCAATCATTGGATCACTCTTTGCCATCTTTTGGGTTCTCCATCATATTTGGACTTCCGCCCTGACTCCCCATTCCGATAGATGCTTAGGCAATCACCAAGTAAAAAGATGTGTATAGATTTTCAAAAATATTCTTGATTTTGAAAACCTAATTTCAAAAACTTGTGCAGAAGTATTTAGAAAATTTCTATCAATCATGTCATATGCTAGATCAACGAATGTCTTCCTTTTGAGGCTCGTCTATATCCGACATCTGATGGAGAATTTCCAAAAACTCATCACCGTTGCTGGAGAGTCTGACCAAAAGTTCTGTCATAGCTGGAGATCTAGTCTATCTAGACTTTATCACAGCTAGTGATTTCTAAGGTTTGACTTTGACCTTCTGGGGCTAGGGAATTTTAAATATACTCCAGTATATTAGTGGAAATTTTGAGGACCTCCTCAAAATTTCTGCCCCATATTAATACCGTTTGAGATAATCTCAGCATGAGAAGATTTGAAGTTTTTACTAATCTTAATTCTCTTTGCTGGATGATGATCTTCTTCTTTTGTATTTTTGAGATTTCTTCTCAAAACTTCTGCCCAATTTCCATTTTTTAGGGTGATATGACTGAGCTATTGTGGCGCCTACGTATCCCGTTGAGGCAGGAATCAGGTCAAATTTATTTCAAGCTATGTTAGGGATGTATAGAAAAATCTAATGGATTGACCGAAGCCGACATAGGCTACTTATGTATCCCTTTTTGGGAATTCAGGTCATCACGTAGTTCATAAATTAAAAAAAAAGGTAAATTCTCTTAAGGGGTTGACCGAATCTAACATAGGCCGCCTATGTATCCCTTTCTTGGAAATTCATGTCAGACATAGTTTGTACTAAGACCCATCTTTAGGGTTAACTAGCCTTGGATACTCTTATCCATCCCACTAGGATAGAATTAAGGCATATATGCATTACACTTTATGAATGACCTGCTTTCATTGCGTTTGTCTTGATTAAAGGATGGATCAACTGTCCACTTTTCTTTGAGAGAATTGATAAGGTTCCTTCTTGCTTGGTTTTTCTAGATAGACATTGACCCTGGTTCTCTTAACTTGATCATTGCCTCCCTGGTTAACCACCACAGGTTCTTTAAGGTTAGGACTTTCTGGATTCTCAAACTCTTTGGTTCTTCTGTTGAATGTTCTAAGATCATTGTCTCATATTCATCATTATCTTTCTTGATTTTCTCATTTTTCTCTTGACATTACATGACATTGACTGGTTTTAGATGTTTATTACTTTTATCAAATATCAAACAAGTTTGATAATATCAAGTAGATAAAAAAATAAACAGTAAAGATTTTTTCAATAGGAGAGGCTTATGTCAAGTTTTGAGAAAATATTTACAAACTCTAGATATGACCAGTAGGAGTATGGGTCTACGCCATTTTTAAAAGTATAAAAAGCAAAAGAGAAGCAAATAAACTTAAAAGGTAGGTATCGAGCCTTATCCATAGTACCGCCGACTTTGTAGAAAATTAAATTTCATTTTTCCATCTACCATTTTTACCAGGAAGTAATAAGTGGAGTGAAAGTCCAGTTCCATAACTTTTTTCTATAGTTCATCTTCCTTGATTCTGGATATCTTGAAAAATTCTTCGATGATAGCATCACACTTTTTCCTATTCCATCCTCGAGACCATTGCTTATAGGTTTTGAAAAATGACTAGTAGAGTCTAATTTTACTACTAGTTATTTTTACTTTCTTGTAACAAAGCTATAATCAAGAGAGGAATCTTTACTCACTTTGATCTAGTGGAGTAGGGATATTTTATCATTTTATGCCAACACAGAGTAGTTTCTATTACCGGTAAAGTAAAAACAACTCAAAGGCTAACGTGTTATACTCTATTAGTAATAACTAATGCAAGATGATAAGGTAGAAAGTAAATACATAAAGTTGTTTCTCCTATCATGCGAATTGATCCATAGGGTAATGATGACTCAAAAAATTCAATGAACAGGATTTTGCTCATTGATATAGATAAGTAGAATTTATCAGGAAGGTCCAACTCTTCTTTTCCCAGACTTATATCTTCTTTCACAAAGGCGGGACAACAGAGCTTTTAAAGATAGGGGGTGGCTGAAAGGCTGCCTATGTATCTCACAGGGGAGGAATCAGGCCCTACGCAGTTAGAAAATTAAAAAAAAGAGAATTTTTTTCATTTTCATTCACTAGACTTCATTACATTAGGGGGAAGTAAATACAAGGAAACAAATCTCGCTACATTTAAAGCTTGATTCTAAATAGTGGAAAATGCTTTAATTTTTTTTAGATTTCTTTTGCTTCATGGATGGTCCAGCACGAACTCCAATTGAATCTTTCCAATTCTGATAAAGTTCTCCAAATCAAAGTGAAAAGTTTGACACTTCTCAATTGTATGTCCTTTGGTTTCATTATGATAGTGACATTGTCCTTTGATTCCATTATGATAGTGACAAATGTCATCACCCTTTCTCCATATTGTAGATCCTTTATTATTTTTCTCTCGACTATATGGAGGATCTTTGCTTGGACCAACTTGGATTAAACATCCTCATAGTTGTCCATAAAAGTCTTGAAGTACAAATGATGAATTGCGGGATCACTAGTAATGGACACTCCTGATTCTACCCTATCACACTCCAACATGGTGTGAGATTCATACAAGTGAAAAATTTTACCATTGTCGATCAGATCACATATTTTGGATTTCAACATACAACATCCATCTGTGGTGTGACCTTTTTTAAAAAAATGGTAAGCACATCTCTTATGCTCATCTATAGAGTCACATGGTGGACCTTGAGTCTTAATTGTCCACAAAGCTCCCATAGCTTGCAGTGTTCGATAAATCTTTGAGACTTTCACAATTTCTGTTTCTCTCATATAGTTCCTTGCACTTTCTTTGAGTGTGATTTGTTCGTCTCCTTGCCTGAACCTTGAAGGCAAGAATGTCTCGTCTTCATCTTTTCACCATTCTTTCATTTCATTCATGAATTCTTAGAGGGTCATTGATATTCCTTTATGCATGAGGTTGTCATCTTTTGATATTTTTCCCTTCATTTCTCCTATTATCTCTCCAATTATCCCAATAGCTATTTCAAATTTCATAGCCAGTTGTTTGATCTCTCAAAGAAAGGTTTCTTTCTGGCCTTTCTTTTTTTTTTCCAACATCTGATCGAACATAGAGATCTTTGCTTTGATTAGGGTTGTTTGTTCCTCCAATTCCCTATTCCTTTCCATGACAACATCCTCTTTTTATTCAATCAAATAGGTTGACTTTGGTAGTCTTTCTTTTGACCACAACAATCTTCTTAGCCGCTTGATCACTTTCCATCTTTAGCGTATCATCTATTGGGTTTAACTCCACCAATTGTCTCTTAACTTGAGCAATTCTCTTATTGATCTTCTTGGTCCTTCCTATAGTGGCTTTTTCTAAGGCCATAGTCAACCTTTCTGAAGTGGTAGGAATAACTTTAGGAATTTTTAAGAATGATTGCGGACTTTCTGAGAGACTTAGGAGACTTAAAGTATGTTTGGTTGGACTTTTGGTATAGTTGGTGTATATTTCTGCCTAGAGGTGCTCTAACGAAAAATTAGATTGGATCAATTCGCCTTTGATTCGAATCAACACTAAACATATAAGCACATAAGAACAGTTACATCACGCAAACATATTGTAATTAATGTGCATCCTAATTGGGTACCCTTCTGAGCCAAGGGTTAGCCTATCAAGTTTGAAGGAAGTATATGTCTTTTAAAACTAATCCATTATCCAAAAAAAAAAAATCAAAAATATTCAAGAGAGCATAGATGCCTACAAAGTAGCAAGTGAGATACAATAGTTGAACAAAGAGAAATAAATAGTCCCACGCAGGAGATAAAAATAGAAACATTCATAAATGCCTATAAAGTAACAAATGAGGTATAATTTTTTTAGGAAGGGAAAATAACATGAGAGAAAAATAGTCCCGGCAAGGGATAAAATAGAAAACTCTAGCATCCAAACAATCCTTCGTTGGTTTTCTCCTTCTTAGCTTTGTCCACCTCACGTCATATGCAGTATCTATTTGTAATTTGTATACTTCTACCAATCTTTTAAAGTAATCATCTGGCTTGAGCGTTACCTTGAATCGTCTTACGGGAATTGGTTTATCCATACCTATACAAAAGAAAATGAGGTGATCCCTCCCCCACCCCAAAATATAATGAATTTATATTAATTGGCATAGAATTCCTTAAACACATAAGTATGATTCGTCTGTGATTGACTCGTGGTCAATAGACGCAGGATCGATTTTCTACTGGGTCCAATAACCCCTCAAGTATTGAGTCGTCCCAGGCTCATGCCTAAAAAAAAGAAATTTAATTTTCGCTCTATCTTAGGTGTCTAGAGTGGGTTTGGACCAGGTTCCCAGGTGGACAACTTGGGTTTGGAAATACAAACAGTCATCAAACGCCTAACGTGCCAATAAACCATCGTATTTTCAACATTTTATTTGAAATTGAACAATAGGGGTCGGGACATCCACAAAATCCCAAATAATTTATCAGTGCCGGCTCAAGGAGGAAGCAACTAAAGCCATGGCTTTAGATCCCCCCAAATTAAAGGCCTCATATTTTTATTAATATTTAATATTATATTATATATATTATGCAATTAGTATCATTACTTCTTAAAAACAACAAGATTTATGCTTCTTTTTTGGGAATTTTATAGAGTTTATTTAGAAACAAGTAGATATTATTCAAATAAATATTTCTTCCATCTCAATTTATGTGTTCTTTTAGCCCCGACAGTTAATTTGACTAATTTTTGAAGCTAAATAAGATTAGATTAATGCAATATTTTAAAACATAGATGTTCAAAAACTAACATCTAGTTCAAAAACTATATAATAAGCACTAACATGTAGTCACATGAATAGTCAATATACGTACAAGATGGCATATACACCATCACTATAAAACAAAAAGAAAAGAAATCAAATAAACATATTTATAATTTTATCAACAAAATTTATGGGCCTTCATAAAGTTGGCTTTAGGCCACAATTCGCGTCAAGCCGACAACATTTAATTTCTGTTTTATCTCTTTTAGGATCGAAGGGTTTTGAAAACATTATTTTCGACTTTTTAAACTATTTTGAAACCTTAAAAAAAAGTTCAAAATAATTTAAGAAATTACAAAGTTGCCACTTCATATTTTAAGAAAATATCAAGAAAAACTAAAGATATTTTAAAGACTTAAAAATAGAAACAAATCTTTAAAATTAGAAAAAAAGGGTAAAAATTCAAATAACTCCTAGAGAAGGTTTTAAGGCACTCAAGAGCATCCATTAAAAAATGATTGACTAAAATACAATTTTGAATAATTTGACTAGCTTTAAAAAATATGGTTAATTTTGTAAAATCTTGAATTCGTTTGCAAGCATTGCATTCATTTTATTCAAGTGCAAATTAGTTTAGTTAGATAGAGGAAAAATTCTCTCGAAAGGAAAGATGTACTTGAGCTCAATTCTTTCATCAATTTGATAAAATAAATTAGAAAGAAAATAAAAAAATTGTGAAATTTTGGCCAAGTATAAAAAGGTTTCAATTTTTTATAAGGAAAATCTATTTTTTATGTTGAAGGGAACATTGAACTTCTGGGTATAAAAGACTATCTATTAGTAAGGCTCGAACAGAAAGATTGGAATTCTCTTTAACTTAAAACAAACTAAGCTAACACATTGATAAATAAAATGTCATTTCAATTTCTAAAAGGCTTGATCTTAAGGAAAACATAAAGAGCCTAATTTTATTAATTCAAGAATTTAGACTACGTGACGAATTACAAAGAAAGAAAAATATAAAGATAAAATAGAAATGACAATTCAAAAGGGAATTAATTTGATTCAGCCAAATTTAAGAGTTCATCACAACCAAGAAATCAAATATAATCTTCACTATATAATAAACTAAAGAAGAGAAGTTAAGATTTGGACCTCTGATTTGGCCCATTAGCATTTGCCCAGATTTTTGGGCCTACTTTTTGTGAATTTTTTAGCCCCTTTTCAGTTGTATACCAGCTTCTCATTTTCATGTTTTTATTGTAGACACACTGTATTTCGGTTTGCAACTTTGTATATCAGTTTCCTTCCCTCAGTTTTGCTCCTTTTGAACTTATATAGCAGCTTCCTAACTTTGCATACAATGTAACTTTGTTATATATCTTTGTACTGCCTTGATCTTGACTTTGGTCCATTTTGAATCTGGTGGAGGCTTGACTCGATGTGTTGGACTCGAGCCCAATGGGAATGTGAACGAAGGATGGGAGGGCCCAAATGGACCCAATAGTTCACATGTATTACCAGAAAGGAGAAATAATAGTTAGTACTCATTCTTACAAAATAATGCAAGCAAGAAAGAGGCCAACAATCACTTTAAATCACATCAAGATTTTGCAATATTTCCTAATGAAAATGAGGTCAAACGAAGGTTTTTGGAAAATGATTAACAAGGCATAGGAACCAGGAAGTCGATGGCCAAAACACACCTTCATTATCATATTTGTAGTAATGCATTTTAACTAAATCAATCTAGAAAGATGAACTCATGCTTACATAGCTTAGACAAAACAAACGTGTACAAGGATGACTATCTTAAATCTGAGCATTACTACCTTACCAACTCATACCAAAATCAGATTATGAATCATTTATTGAAAAAGACATTTTATATTTAAAGTGCATTGACTAAAGAGCAAAGAAAATCTGTCAAGACAAATAGGTCGAATGTCTTGGAAACATAAAGGAGATTATTACGAGGATGCTTTAACCAAGTAAACAAACAGATGAAGGAATCATTCTAGTTTAAACTACACTTATGCTAGTTGAAACTTCACCAGATTTATGAATTTTGACAACAAAACACAGATGTATTAGTTTAGACACAAAACTAATCACAATCAATGTTGCGCGCTTGAAATGCCACTTATTTCAAAGCTGATGAATGACAATAGGTGATCAAATTTTATACACACAACCTCATCATGTCTGTTAGGATCGAGAATCCCGGATAGTGCGAAATTAAACAAAGTAATCGTTTGAAGACGATAACAAAACGATAATAACGATAAGTTGAGAAAATAAAGGAGGCACAAATTTAACATGGTTCGGTCAACTTGACCTACGTCCACAACCAAAAGAGAAGCAACTTCACTAAACACCAATGAAACAAAAAGAGTACAAAGATACAAAAGAGAGTACAAAATTAGAGTAATTAAATACTCTAATAGCCCAAATACCCAAAAGAATAACCTCACAAAGATCACTCCAAAGAAGAGGTTCACTCAAAGTATTTCTCAATAAAACTCTCTTACAAATACTCTCTACAAAGAAGAAAACAAACACAACTAAATCATCTTCAAATGTTGGTGTTCTTCTCTAAATGGTATATTTCAAAGAGGGTGGAAATGCCTCTATTTATAGGCACAAAACAAACCTACGTTGATATCATCAATGACATCAACACACTACTTTGCCAACCAAATTTGACAAAGCTAACAAATGATCTTGCAAGTGCTTGGTAGCAACTTTGTTTGACCAAGTGTGAATCTAAGAAACAAACAAAAGGCCACATTACAATGTCATCTTCAAGTAGACAAACATTAAAGCAAGCGAAACAGGGGCAATGACGGATAGGCAACAAGTTCAAATTTGTTTCATTGGTGCCAAATAAGAATCGGAATGACGACCTTGATGAAATAAACTTCAATCCCAAATAATACTTTTTAAAACCATTGTTGCATACTCACTCATATTTGTTATAAACTAAACCAAAATCACGGCCTAAATTTGTCTCACTCATTTTTTTTTCAAGCCACGAACAAATATTTTGAGCAAACAAGGATGTCTCGGGCAAATTCAAGTATAATCGTCAAAACAACTTGAACTAATCTATCAGGACAATGGAAAGGATTACAGTTTACCAGAGTCAATCATAGAACTATTTAAAATTACGTCGTTATAAACATGCTCCTTATCCACATAACAAAAATCAGGCAAGACCAGTCTTAATAATCGCAGAACAAAGGAAATGAAACAGAAGCAATCAAAGAACAAAAATGAAGTGAATGAGCTGATTACCTCTTTTGGGACAGTAAATCAGAACTTTAAGTTCGTCGAAATTCTTGCCACCACCTAAATGAACTTGGATTCTTAGCCTAGATATTCGAGCTCAAATGAGTCTTATCAAATTTCTTGGTACCAAAATCCTTATTCGGATAGCAAAATCCCACACTTTTTGGGGATTTTCGCTATCCAACCTCTCCAACCTTTTTTAAATGAAAACAGTAGTGGTACTTATCGGAGTGTTTTGGGATCAACTTTTTGAGGCCGGTCGATGTGGAATGGAGTAACTTCAAGGGTAATATCGGTATTTTCAGAAAAATTTTCTTAAAGGATAAAGGTGTGAGCTGGACTTCGTACTATTTCTTACGAATTTGAATTTCAAAATTACAAAAAGGTTGAGTTGTTGCATCGCGGGTCGAGTCATTGGAATTAGCCATTGTTATTGGGTGTTGTTGTCGATGTTTTGCCATTGTGTCTGTTGTACGTTGGAGTTGATGCAGTTGTATGCAATATTATTGTTGTTATACGTTGATTAAGAGAAAGGGAGAAGGGGAATTGGGCCAGGTCGGTGGGTACTTTTGGGCTACTAAGATCCGGGTCTTTGTGTTGGGTGAAGTTGTTGTTATTGTTTTGTAGAGAAAAGGAGAAAAATGAGCTTGGGCTGGTGAGGTGTTTGGCTTGTGGGCTGATTTTTGGCTGCTGTGTTTGTAATTGAAAGGAAAATTGGTTTTAGGCTATTTATTATATAGCTAGTGACTAAAAATTTAAATAGTTATATTTAAATTTTAGCCTAATCAAAATTCAATTAACCAATTGTATTGTAATTATAGTCGAATTGATTTTAATTAAGGTCCAATTTAAAAATTGACTAAATTTAAACATAATTTGAAATATATTAACAACTAATTCGATCCCAAACTTCTTGATTCAATAAAATCAAACAAATATTTTTCTAAAATGAATAATTTTGACATCACATCAAGGTTTTAACCATTTGTATCAATTTTCAAGATAAACCTTGATTAAAATTTAATTTTCGTAAAATAATTATTTAAGTAACAAAATTATACGATTTCATATATACGAATATAAAAATACATAATCATTACTTAAAATGACAAAATTACCCAGATAAATATTTTGGAAAGTTTTTATTTGAATAAAATAAATATTATAATTTTATTTAAAATCGAAGAAACTCAAAATTAAACTTGGTGGAGGGCAAAAATTAGGTGTCAACGCCCACGATTGTACCTTGGTTTGTAGGTTGGAATTCTTAACTCGGATAAACTTAGGAGCCAAAACCCTGCCTAAGATCGTGGTTTCTCGTCAAGATTGTGGTACCCTTTCGTGGTTGGGAGGTATATTTATCAACTTTCAAATTTTTTAGGCTATTTCATGCAAATGAATGGATTGTATGTAAAATCTAACCACGATCTTGGTTACGTTCGTACTATCTCATTGTTGAATAGTGCTTCACTAAAATGACCATAACTCTTAGCTACGGAATTGGATTAAGGCAAAACTGAATGCGTTGGAAAGAAGCCTCAAAGACCTTTCATTTGTTGGGTCTTGATATTAAAAATACTTCATAACTAGGAGTTATGATCGTTTGAAGTTGTCTATAGGGAGATTCTTTGCAAGAAAATCACCGATAAGAAATGTTTCAATTTGGCTATGAGATAGGAGTTACTTGTGGCCTTAAGACATATATAAATCATTTCCCATACTACCAAATAATGATATTTGACTTTATATATTCTTGAAGCATGGTCTAATCTTAACTTGAATTATCAGGGTGTTACAGAACAATAAGTTTCTAATTCCCATAATAGAAAACTTGTTGGATGAGTTGGGACAAGCTGAAGTGTTCTCTGAGATTGACCGTAGGGCCAGATATCATCAGGTAAGAATGGAACAAGCAGATGTACACAAAACAACATTTAAAACTCATGAAGGGTAATATGAGTTTTTGGTTATGCCTTTTGGGCTAACTAATGCACCTTTTTCCTTCCAGTATCTCATAAATATTGCTTTCAAACCAGTATTAAGGAAATTACTTTTGGTCTTCTTAGACGATATGCTGATATATTGCAAGGATATGCCAACTCATATACTGCACTTGAAGGTTGTGTTTGACATCATGCATCATCATCAGTTATATGCTAAGGGGTATAAGTGTGGCTTTGTGGTGCCTGAAGTAGAGCATTTAGGGCATTTTATTAGTGTTGATGGTGTAGCCACTGGACTTAAGAAAATTAAAGTTTTTAAATCTTGGTTGATACCTACCACTGTGAAATAATTAAGAGGGTTTCTTAGCCTAGCAGAGTACTACAAGAGATTTATTAGAGGCTTTTGTGTCATTACAAAACCTCTTAATGATCTATTGAAAAAATATTACCTTACTTGGAATGATAAAACTACTACTGCATTTGAGAAGCTTAAAGAAGCACTGGTCACTGCTCCAGTTTTGGCCTTAATTAACTATAGTGATATGTTTATTATTGATACTGATGCAAGTGGGATATGTATTGGTGTTCTCTTGATGCAACAAGGTCATCCAATATCCTATATCAGTAAATCTTTGGCTCATAAACATAAGACTGTGTGTATGATAGAGAATTATTGGCTCTTATACTTTTATTGCCTAAGTGGTCTGATTACTTGTTGAGCAATTACTTGATAGTTAGAACTGACCAAAAAGCCTTGAAATATTTGTTTGATCAGAACATTCATACTGAATTTCAGGTTGTTGACATCTATAAATTGATAGCTTTTGATTTTTCGATTCAATACAAAAAGGGGCATGGCAACAAGGCAGCTGATGCTTTTCCAGGAATCAAACGGCTGAGTTACTAGTTATATCCCTATTAAATCCTCATAATACCTTACTTGCTTAAACTAAACAGTATTGGGTTATTGATCCTATAATAAAACGGCTGATTACTAAATTGCAGCTTCATCCCCAAAAATCCTATACATGGATCAACTATCAACTAAGATGGAAGGGCAAATTGGTTGTAGAAGCTGATGTACAACTTAGGCAAAATATCATTTAATTGTGGCATTCAACTCCTAGGGGAGGTTATTCAAGAATGGATGCTACCATCAGAAGAATGCAATCTCAATTTTACTAGAAATCTATATTTCAAGATATCAGACTTTTCATTAGCAAGTGTGCTATTTGTCAAAGACACAAATACAATGTGTCTGCCTATCCTGGACTTATTCAACCTTTACCTATTCCATATGGGGTATGGATAGATATCAACTTGGATTTTATAAAAGGATTACCTAAGTTTAAAGGTAAAGATGTTATCTTGGTGGTGGTGGACAAATTGAGTAAGTATGGCCACCTTATAGGGTTACAACACCCTTATACAACTCAAATAGTGGCTCAAGTTTTCTTCGGTAATATCTTTAAGCTTCACGGTATGCCTTCTGCTTTGGTTAGGGACAGGGATCTAGTGTTTTTGAGTTCTTTTGGGCAAGACCTTTTCCAGCTCTAGGGTGTTAAATTACATCACTTTACTGCTTACCAGCCTCAAACTGATGGGCAAATAGAGGTTTTGAATAGAACATTGCAGACATGCCTCATATGGTTTTGCACAAATAACTCTCACGAATGGGTTTTTTATTTACCCTTTGCTGAATAGTGGTATAATACTACCTACCATACTGCGACCAGATGCTCCCCTTATGTGCTTTTGTATTGTCAAAAAATCCTATACATTTGCCCTATCTAGCTGGTGAAGCTCAACTAAAAATAATTGATAGGTCTTAGAAGCAAGGGAAGCCATTATTGAGTTGTTCAAATTCCACTTTTTCAGATCTCACCAAAGTATAAGTGATATGTATAAAAAAAAAAGATAAATAATTCATGAAGGGTGACTGGATCTATTTGAAGTGTTAACCTAAAGGCAAGTCTCCGTGTCCTCCAAGCAATTCAACAAGCTGGCGGCTAAATATTTTGGCCCTCATTTAGTTCTAGGTAGGGTTGTTAAGGTGGCTTACAAATTATTATTGCTGTCTATTGATGTTCTTATCCATCATATCTTCCATGTTTCACAATTGAAAAGATGCCTCCATTTATACACATGTCCAGTCCCTATTGACCCTCACCTGAAGTTGTGTTGGATAGAAGAATGGTCAAGAGGGGTAATAAGGCAGTTTTCCAAGTTCTTGTCAAATGGTTAGACATTGATGTAGATGATCAGGCTACTTGAGAGTATCTTAATGAGTTGCAACTAGGTTTCCTCATTTCCATCCTTGAGGACAATGATGTTTTTCAACCGAGGGTGTTGATGCAAGATCAAGAAAAATAAACAAGCTCTTAAAAGGAATTAATAGCTTGTAGTTAAAGTTTATTCAAAAAATAATTTACTGTGCATTCCATTTTTACCATTTATTCATATAGTTAGTTATAGCTACTGTTCATTCTGTTAGCATTCTTGTTAATGACTGATATTTCATAAGCCCATTAGTTGTACTTAGTCAACTAATACAAATAGCTTGTAAAAGGTATATAGCCAAGATCCTAGCCTCCAGTTCTCTGAGTTAGTTTGTCTTTTTTTCTTTTTTTTTTTTTTGAAGAATCTTGCATCTACGGACATATGGCCTTAGAGAATATGTCGTATATAGACAGTGTATGTTGATTTTATGTTTCAATAAATTTTGAAACAAATACATCGGTTAAAGATTTTTTAAGAGTTCTGTTTCAATTAGTTTTGAAACAAATGCATCACTTAAAGTTTTGAGTTACAAAGAAAATGAATTTGATAAATTCATTATTTATAAGTTTTAAGTTACAAAGAAAATGTATTTGACAAATTCATTATTCATTAACTTTTACGTTATAGGTTCGTAAAAGAATGACATTTTTTATTTTAAAACATACATGAACCTATTAACTATTACTTAATTAATATGTTTCTCATGCATGAAACTTTCATCCTATAAATAGTGCTTTCTTTGGTTTGAAAAGACAAGCACTCAAAACGACTTTCCCCTTGAAAACACTAGAGAGACATTGATCAAATGGTGAAATCACCAATTCAAGAATAGAAGAGCAACATTCTTGAATGCTACTTGTTTTGTGGCTTAGTTGAATCCCGAAGATAGAGTTGTCACTTGTTCTTCCGTTTGCTCGTGGGAGAAACTCCAACTATCTTCAAGAAGCGTATTATCATGCCTCTAAGCCAAGCAAATTTTATTTTAAATTTCTTGTATAATTATCATTATTGTTCTAACAGTGTTCACGGTATAACTTCACAACGAGGAGAAAGAAATGTAAAACAGTTGAACTTTATCTTTACTTCTAAACCTTGACTTTCTTTACGTGATAGTTGAAAAAATTACATCAAAGAATAAAAATAATAACTAAATCTCTATCTCAAACTAGTCAAGATCAGCTGCCTCTGCCCGGTCCAAAAATTGAAAACAACAAAACTATACCACAATCCCATATTAATTGGGATGGGCTACATCAAAAATTGAGAAATTAAGAAAATAAACTCAAAAAATTGCTAGGACCATTAATTATATGTGCTTTTAGTTTTCAAAAATTTAAAGTGCCACAGGAGGAAGGAGCCACTTGGAGCCTTCAATATAGGCAAGGGAAATAAAAGGCTTTGCCTCTGCATCACTTAATTTCTTCACATATCCAACTCTATGATCCATTGCTGCTCCTGCTCCTTTGCAGTTATATTCCCCGTAATATATTGATCTGTAAATAATAATAATTTACATTTTATGTGTTGATAGTATTAAAAAAAAAATAGATGCACTTATATTGAGTATGGAATTTGAAAGCAAAAGAGTTTTTTTTATTCATGATCTAAAATAAATAATAGATATTTATGTGAATACAACTGTTTTATTAAGAATAACATAGAAGTTTTAAATTAAAGTATTTTTAAATATGAAAATATATTATTTTTGTAGAACATATTAAAATAAAACACACATCACATAAATTTAGATAGAGGCCGAAATACCAATATGAGCATATTACACTTACAAACTTTTTTTTAATTTGTTTGTCATATATAGTACTGAAAAAAGAAGAGTTGGTGACACTAGATAAATTTTGTAGCTTAAATATAAAGTTCGTCAAAGATTCTATTTATCGACATGTACATACTATCCAAAAAGAAAAAGGTATGTAAGAGCAATTTAGTAACAGATATTACACTTACAAACTTTTTTTTAATTTGTTTGTCATATATAGTACTGAAAAAAGAAGAGTTGGTGACACTAGATAAATTTTGTAGCTTAAATATAAAGTTCGTCAAAGATTCTATTTATCGACATGTACATACTATCCAAAAAGAAAAAGGTATGTAAGAGCAATTTAGTTACAGATTAACAATGATATTGATAACTAATTTTTATATATATATTTCATTTTGTAGTCTATACTTGCTGAATGCAAGAAAATCCAACAATAAAAAAATAAATTTAATTTAATTTTATATGTTGATAGTGACTTACTTGTCGTTTTCGGGTTTTCCATTATCAGACCATCCTTCAGGGTGAACAACATCAGTCATATCAGTATATGAAAAAACAACTCTAGAGAAAGGCTTCCATGCCCTTCCCAAGTATGCAGTTTTTCCAGTACCAGTAACCATACAATGCACAAATGAATATCCACTATCTACATTTGCTTCACCCCTTGCATGTGCTGTTATCATTGCCATTGGATCCCCTGGAATTACATGTAACTCTGTGTTCTGTATTTTCCAAAAAAAAATATAGAATAAAAGAATATTTCATTAAGTATGTTCTTCAAATGATCAGGTTATGTTAAGTTGAATTTGAACGGGTGAAATAAGTTGATTTAATAAAAGATAGGCTCAAAGCTAATTCATGCTGAAATGAGTTGGGTCAAGTAGGTTGGCTCAAGTAGGTTGAACAAAGGTTATATCCCAATACACCCAACTCAGTTACCAATTTTCTTTTTTAGTCTTCTTATAGTTTGTTTAATTATCAAAGACTAATATTTTCTTTTCATTATTAAGATCAAATAACATATCGAAAAAAAAAAAAGTTTTTCATGGATCAATTTAACAACAACAAATCTAGTACATTACCACAAAGTGGAGTCTGGAATTTTCATGAATTTGTTTAAGTAATTTATTTAATCCAAATCAGCACCAACTTTTGGTTGAGCTGAATCGTACGAGTCAAAATAGATTGAGTAAATAAATGAGTGAGTCATTCATTCGCTCAGAATTGAACAAATTGGACAAGTCATATTTGCATGAGCTAATTTTGTCATCCTTATCTAAAAATCAAGTTTAAATCATGAATCGATCTTAAGCAATTAAAAAAGGATTATGAATAAAGATTAAAAAGAATTGATTTTTCGTTTACCAGATATAAGGATTTGCCATTGCCAAAGATGAAATCAACAGTGCCTTCAATATAACAATCTTTAAAGAAATGTTTGCCACTATCATCACAAAATGTATCTTGAAATCCAAACATTTTACAGTTATACAATGATGCTTTATCTCCTCCTGTCCTCAGTGCTGCTGCTTGGGCCAATTCCCTTTTCCCATCTGGTCGTGGTGCAGAATTCTAATCACAAAAATTATATAAAGAATCAAATATATTAGACTTAACATTATGCCCAAAAAAAAACTATTGATATTGGAAGACCTAACGAATCAAGGAATTTTTTTTTTTTTCCTACCAATTGGGGCTCTATAGGGATGGTCTATAGGGTTTATAACTATTCTTCTTATTCTAACATGCTTAGCTAGTCAAGGTTTAAATTTTGTTCTACTCAAAATTTTCTGCTTCAAACCAATATCTTCCACTTGTTCGATTATTGTTGAACAGTTTTAGATATTAAACTATATTTCTTAGAAAGTAATTTTAATATGGCCGATTTTTTCCTCTTTGATAACCAATTTCGTAATAGCACCTTTTGCTTTAGCAAATTGTCTATCCCTTTTAGGGTGGGATGGGGTGGTGGGTCCAACTTCTTGAATCACATTACTATCTTATTTAAGAGTTTAAACTGGATAGAACAAAATTTTATTTTCTTAATTAAATCTCACTCTCCCACATACCAAAATAATTATATTTTATGTACGGACCCAACATGTTTTATTTTTTTATAATAGGTCAGAGACTTGAACCTAGGACCCCTACATGTTCTAATGTGATAATCTTATCTAAAAATATAATCTATTAGAGATCAGAAAACACACTTTTATCTTCTCAAATTATTGAAGATGGAATTACATAGCTGCTCAAGGATCATCGTGTAATTAGCATTAGGAAGTTTGTTAGAAGATATTTTATTTAGGTATTTGGTGATAGCTGTCAAGTTAGGCAGTTAGAGTAATTTAGTTAGCTAACTAGAAGGTGTATATATACATGTACTCTTTGATGTAAAGTTTCAGTTTTCAGAATAATACATCAAAACTTTCCTCTCTACTTATTCATTTTTGCTAACAAGCTAACTCTTATAGCCTGTGATCTCATTCAGAGCCTAACAATGGTGAAATCTAACATGGTATCAGAGCCACACGATCACCTTTGGTGATTCATTGATTCTGTTTCATATTTCACAAGCTTCGAAATTGAGAGCCCTAGCAATGGCAGTCGACAACACTTCTTGAAAATCTATGCCCCAATCATCCTCTGTTTTTTAGCCCAAGTGATAATTATGGTGTTGTTTTGATTTCTCTACAACTTACTGGATCTGAGAATTACTCTGTGTGGAGTCGTGCGATGCGAATTTCAATTCTAGGTCGAAACAAACTTGGATTCATCGATGGAACATACAAAAAGAAAAACTATGGTTCAAATTTAGCAACTCTCTGGGAAAGGTGCAATGCGATTGTTCTCTCATGGATAACAAACTGTGTCTACAAGGAACTCCTAAGCAGCATTGTTTACTCATCCTATTCTACTGTTGTGTGGAATAATCGTAAGGAGCGGTTTGATAAAATTAACGGTTTTCATGTTTTTCAGCTGCACAAAGAGATCGCAACTATTCATTAAGGTACTGATACTATCTCTGTGTATTTCTCTAAATTGAGAGAAAAATGGGTGGAATTTGATAGTATTGCACCAGTTCCTAGCTGTGATTGTCCGAAATCTCATGATTATGTTGATTTTATGCTTCTTCTCAAGCTCTTTCAATTTCTAATAGGGCTTAATGACTCATATGAGCAAGCTCGAGGTCAAATTTTGATGATGATTCCTGTTCCTTCTGTCAATAGAGCGTATTCTATGTTAATTGAGAGGGAAATCAAAGAAGCATTTCGTCAAACACATTGCCTACTGAAACTAATAAAATTACTGCTTTGCTATCACTTTGAAATGTGTCTGCACAGAGGTAAAATAGATATTATAATTCTTTTTGTGACTATTACAAGATGAAAGGTCACACAAGAGATGTGTGTTATAAATTGGTCGGTTATCGTAATGATTCAAGGTTTAGGAAGAAGGTGGAAATATGACTCATCCTGGACACTCTCAAGGTAACTTTCACACTGCTCATAATGCAGTCACACACTCTTCTTCCTCCATTCCTCACTACCACAGAGCTGACACTCATGATCAATTTGGGAGTAATGGGAGAAATTCCAAATTTAATAAAGGGAAATGGACTTCTAGGTTTGGTCGCAAACTTGAAAGCGATGAATGCAGTACTAGCACTGGTTCTAAAGAAAGTGATAATACTTTAGCTGACTGTGAGAAAGATGGCTCGTATGGTTTAGGTACAGGTGGAGGCTTTACTAAAGAACAATACAATCAAATTCTACATCTTCTTCACAAAGATGCAAAGCTGTCAGACTCAGCACCACAGGTGAATTCTATAGGTAATTCTGTTGCTGCACTTATGGTTGATCATAGCTCAACTGAGTGAATTGTGGACACTGGTGCCAAAAACCACATGACACCTCACTCTCATATACTTACCAACCTAAAGAACACTGCACCCTCACAAAATAAGGTGCAATTGCCTAATGGTACTTTTACTGATGCCACACACACTGGATCTTGTTCCATCTCTTTGGATACCACCCTCCATAATGTTCTACTTATCCCTAATTTTAAATTTAACCTTCTGTCAGTTTCTCAACTAACCAGAGCCTTACATTGTTGGTTATTATTCTTTCCTAATTTCTTTATTTTACAGGACCTCTACAGTGGACAGGTGAAGGGGATTGGTAAAGAGCATAAAGATCTCTACCTTCTACCTGTTCAAGCTCCCAATAGAGGCCCTTTCACTACATCAAAGTCTTTACATGTTCGAAATATTATTGATCCTACCTCAGTCCCACTCACGATTTGGCACCAAAGACTTTGTCACACTTTCACTTTTGTGTTGTCTCATCTATTTCCTGTTTCCTCTAAATTTAGTATACAAGATATTCATAATTGTACAGTGTGTGCACTAGCTAAACAATCTAGACTTTCATTTCCTTCTAGTACTTCTAGATCCACTTGTCCATTTCTACTTCTTCATGTTGATGTTTGGGGTCCATGTAGAATTCCAACTCATGATGGAAATAGACTTTTTGTCACTCTTGTTGATGACTATTCCAGAATATTATGGCTTTTTCTAATCAAATTGAAAAGTGATGTTCTTGTTGTTCTTCAAGATTTTCTTATCTTGATCAAAACTCAGTTTGGAGCTTGTGTTCATATCATTAGAATAGACAACGGTACAGAATTTGTAAATCATGAATATAGTAAATTGTTTAAGTCCTTAGAGATTGTCCATCAAAGAACCTGTATTCATACTCCACAACAGAATAGAGTTGCTGAAAGAAAGCATAGACACATATTGGAGGTGGCTAGAGCAACTAGATTTCAGGGTCATATTCCTCTCAGATTTTGGAGACACTGTGTCTTAACTGCTGCCTATATCATAAATAGATTACCCTCTCCTGTGTTGAAAGGTCTATCTCCCTATGAGGTATTTCACAAAGTCAAGCCTTCTTTCTAATATCTCAGAGTCATTAGTTGTCTTTGTTTTACAACATCCATTCCTAGAGGTGATAAGTTTCAACCAGGGGGTGTGCCAGCAGTTCATATGGGCTATAGTCAGTCCTTCAAAGGATACATCTTATATAATTTGCTAGATAAATGTTTCTTTATCAGTCGGGATGTCATCTTCAGAGAACATGTGTTCCCTTTCTCTCAACCATTTTCTACCTCTTGGCACCTATTCTCTACTTTTGAATCTGATGATAATATGTTTATACCTCAAGATCCACCAATCCTTACTCCAGTGACAGATGAGATTTCTCCATCATTACCTCAGGTTCCAGCTCCTCAAGTTGTTCCACCCATCATTCTTGATATGGTTCTTCCTACTAGATAGTCCCAAAGGGATAGAAGACCACCTATTTGGCAAAAGGACTATGTCATTGCCTCAGATCATTCCACAAAACCTTACTCTATTGATGAGTTTATTTCTTATGCACATCTCTCTCCTGCCTATCAATCCTTTATTGCAATAACATCAAATGAGATTAAACCAACTTCTTATAAGGCAGCTTGTTTAGATCGTAGATAGATATCTACCATGAAGGTTGAGATTTCAGCTCTAGAAGAAAATAACACCTGGAGAATTATTTCTTTACTTGCTGGTAGATCTGTTGTTGGTTGTAAGTGAATCTTTAAAATCAAGTACAACAATAATGGTTCAATTGAGAGATTTAAAGCCAGACTTGTGGTAAAAGGTTTCAGTCAGAAAGAAGGTCTTGACTACCAGAAAACCTTCTCTCTTGTATTAAAGATAGTTACAGTGAGGTCAGTCCTTGCAATTGTTGCAGATAACAATTGGCATGTACATCAAATAGATGTCTCAAATGCCTTTCTTCAAGGTGATCTCCATGATGAGGTGTATATGGAGTTACCTCCTGAATTTCAAGCTCCAACAAGATTTGCTGAGCAGAGGGAGAAACCAGTGTGCAGGCTCATCAAATCTCTTTATGGATTGAAACAAGCCCCTAGAGAATGGAATGTGAAACTCACTACAGCACTGATCAACCTTGGTTTTATTCAAAGTCAGTTGGACTATTCACTATTTACTAAAAAGGTTGGATCAGCTCTTATTATACTTTTAGTCTATGTGGATGATATTTAAATCACAGGGAATGATCTTACTAGCATCAATAATACTAAAGTAGTTCTTCACAAGATCTTTAAGATCAAAGATTTGGGAGAACTTAGATATTTCTTGGGCATTGAGTTTTCTAGATCAGAGAAGGGCATTGTTATGCATCAGAGGAAGTACTCATTGGAGATCATTTCAGAAACTAGTTTAAGTGCAGCTAAACCAGTATCTACTCCATTGGATCCTAACACAAAGCTTACCACCAAAGAATACGATGATGTGTTAACAAAAATAGTGATGATCCACTGTTGACAGATATTGGAAAGTATAGGAGGTTGATTGGTAAACTCTTTGTATCTAACTATTACCAGACCAGATATATCATTTTTTGTCTAGACATTGAGCCAATTTCTAAATCAACCTAAGAAATCTCACTGGAATGCTGCTTTAAAGGTTGTGAGATATGTAAAAAATAGGCTGGATTTGTCATACTATTTATATATAAGAAACTCACTGTATTTTGTGATGCTAATTGGGCATCATGCCCAAACACAAGAAAATTTGTATCTGGTTTTCTAGTTAAACTAGGAGATTCTCTAATTTCATGGAAATCAAAGAAGCAAGGGGTGGTGTCAAGGAGCTCAACTGAGGCAGAATACAGGAGCATGTCAAACTATATAGCTGAGGTGGTCTAGATAATAGAACTACTTAGAGCATTGAAAGTTGATATAGATATTCCTGTCACTATCTATTGTGACAACAGATCGGCTATGCAAATAGCTGCTAACCCAGTGTTTCATAAAAGAACCAAGCACATAGAACTTGATTGTCACTTTATCAGGGAGAAAATACAACCAGGGAAAGTGGAAACCAAATATATATCAACCAAGGAGCAATTTGCAGATATACTTACAAAGGGACTAGCTAAGTCACAGCATCAGACATTGTTATACAAACTAGGAGTGCACAATATCTTTGCACTCATAGTTTAAGGGGGAGTATTAAAGATGGAATTACATAGCTGCGCAAGGATCATCGTGTAATTAGCATTAGGAAGTTTGTTAAAAGATATTTTATTCAGGTAGTTGGTGACAGCTGTCAAGCTAGGCAGTTAGAGTGATTTAGTTAGCTAACTAGAAGGTGTATATATACATGTACTCTTTGATGTAAAGTTTCAGTTTTCAGAATAATACATCAAAACTTTCCTCTCCAATTATTCATTTCTGCTAACAAGCTAACTCTCATAGCCTGTGATCTCATTCAGAGAATGGTGAAATCTAACACAAATTCTTATCTTCGGCGCACTCATTGTTCTCAACTCAAATTATGTTCATTATGAATCTGCTGACTTTAGATCCTGAATTCTCTTCTAATGAAGCAAGAATACTTACCACAAAGTTGATATTAACAGCACTGAAGTATTCAGATTCAACAATCAATGTGGCACTTTCAACAGTGTTATATTCTTTTGCAGTTCCATGAAATATAAGATTTGGGACATTTTTAGGGTCTCCATATAATGTTATGAAAGGTTTTGACCTTTCAATTTTGACTTTTTCTGTGTAATTTCCACCTCCAATCCAAATAATCACTCTTCTTGTATTCCCTGCTGGGATGCTGTTAATGGCTTCTGTTAGTGTCTTGAAATCACCACTTCCATCTACCCTCACCTTCAACGTTCAAACGTAAATTCAAAATTTAGAATCAGTAAATTTAAATTCTACTAAAGTTGGCATTAATCTCAAATTGAAAACTCTTACAAAAATATTGATTTATATCATACGGAAAAAAAAATACAATAAAGAGCTAGTACTCTCTCTTCGTTTTATTTTACTTGAAGATGTTTGAATGCATGTGGGAGTACAATGGGTTTGTTGTTGTTTATGTTTGAATGTGCATGAAGTTTAGAAAGGAAAAAAAATAAAATTTCTATCTTAACATTAACATTTATATAGTGATCAAATCATGTCATTAAGGTAAAGCAGAAAGGTTAAAACTAATTTTTTAAATATATAAAAATGCCTGTCTTTTTTAATAACTAAAATGAAACTATCACAGATTTACGTTAAATGACCATTTTTTAATCCACTATTTAGATTTTGTCCCTACTTTTTTTAAATTCGTCGTGCAAATGTAGCCCCTGGACCGGCAAAATATTAGATTGTACGTTGTCTAAAGTATCATGACTAATATTTTCTCATAAGATTTTTAGTTTACTCAAAAAAAATATGTAGAACGCAACCTTAAATTTGGTAAATTTCAACAGAAATAAGAGAATTGACCATTTGCTAAACAACTATCCAGAAAGGAACAATCGACGAAAATGCAATATGGAAGCATGAAATATGTTTATGAATAATCTACAACAACAACAATGCGGTATAATTTTACAAGTAAAATTTGGAGAGGATGGTCCGTACGCAACCTTACCCTTTATTTATGAATAAGCTAAGAGGAAAGAAATTTAAAAAAATATATGTAAAAAGTCACCTTAATGATAGTTTTATTAGCCTCAGCAGCTACAAGGGCAGGGTCCAAAGTGCCCTTTCTTGTATCTATTGGCTTAACATTGGCATCAAACCAACTATTTAATTGTGATTTATCAGCTGGAATTGGTACCAAATCATCAGAAAAAACTCTGGGGATGAAAATAAGAATGGTTAAAACAATAGTTTCAATAGCAAAAATTGTGTTTTGTCTAGACATTTTTTTGATTAATTTCTTGAATTGAAATTGACGTTTTTATTAATTTTTACTATACAAATTTACTAAGTGTGGATATTTATAGAGTAAGAAAGAGGAATTAGAGGTAGATATTAAATTAAAATTAGTGGGAGATAATTTAGAGATAAAGGAAAGAGAAAATAACTATGTGGTAACACTAAAAAGGGGCATATGGATGATGGGATATTATTGAATTCTTGAAATTTTTTGCATGGTTTGTTTTGCTAATAGGTAAGTATTGGAAGGCAATACGAGTACTACGTTAATAGATGGTTTTTATTTAAGGTTGTTATAATTTATAACAATTTGGTTACGAGCACTTGCGTTCTAATTCTATATATATATATATATTGATAGTGTAAAAATATATTTACGCAATCAAGTTATTTATTTATTCAAATTTGAGTGCTACCTCTAGTTTCTCTTGTTAAACAAATTTAGAAAATAAAACCAAACCCACTTTCCATTTCAAGAAACCAAAAAAAAATATGGCTGGAAAAAACATTATATTTGTTGTGGAGACAATTATTATAACTATTATTATTTTCAATATTATTGGAGTATTTTGTGATGACTTAGTCCCAATACCAGCTGATAAATCACAATTAAATAGTTGGTTTGAAGCAAATGTTAAGCCATTAGATGCAAGAAAAGACACTTTGGATCCTGCCCTTATAGCTGCTGAGGCTAATAAAACTATTATTAAGGTTATTCTTTTTACACATATTTGTGTCGAAACTTGTGAACGTTTTATCTAAATATTTAAATTATGAGAGAATTTTAGATTTTATTGTTTTATTTTATATTATAATCTTCAAGATGCCTTCCACATGCGAAACTGGTATTTTTAAGGACGAAGTACGTTGATTTAATAATAGGTGACGATTAAATTTGATCATGGACTTGTGCGTGCAATAATATACATGTTAAAGTGCGCAACCATATTTCTTTTTCTCATAGATTAATTCATAATAAAAATATTTGCTTGTTTTTCTTATTTTCTTTTTGTGTTTGATCCATTCACCAAAACTATATCGTCTATTGTGATGAATTTAACATTATCCCCTACTTTGTATATCGATACAAACAACTTGTACATAAAGGGGGACATAAAACCATAACCTCTGACACATATGATTTTTAATCATGTATTTTTCTGGTATATAAATGAGAGCCTATATCCGTAATACTTTTATTTATTTAATTATATATCAACACGCCCCTTATGTCCGAACAATTTTTATATACTTTATTACCACACTTATCTGCCTCACGTGCATGCTCGAAAAAATTCTTTCTCTAATAAAGGGTGTTGGTGAGGTTTGAACTCAAAAAAATTTTCTCCTATGATATCATGTCTAAATATGTGATGATCTTATTAATAAGACAAAGTTATTTATTAATTATATGTGTAAAAAAGTCAATTCTAATAGAATTTAAAATTTACCACTCTAAATTCTGAATTTACCTAACTACAGGTGAGGACAGATGGAAGTGGCGATTTCAAGACACTGACAGAAGCCATCAATAGCATTCCAGCAGGGAATACTAGAAGAGTAATTATTTGGATTGGAGGTGGAAATTACACAGAAAAAGTCACAATTGAGAGGACAAAGCCTTTCATAACATTATATGGAGACCCTAAGAATGTCCCAAATATTATATTTCATGGAACTGCAAAAGAATACAATACAGTCAATAGTGCCACTGTGATAGTAGAATCTGAATACTTCAGTGCTGTTAATATCAACTTTGTGGTATGTATTCTTTCTTTTATTTCTAATTAAAATAAAAATAAAGTAATGTTATCATGATTTCAAGATTCAGAACGAGTTGATTTAGAATGAATATCATCTTATATATATTGTTCTAGTCAAGTAGGGGTGGGCATCGGTCGGTTCGGTTCGGTTTTGTATGTTATCGGTTCGGTTTATCGGTTTTCGATTTTTAAATATGCAAAACCAATAACCAACCAATAAGATAATTTTTATCGATTTTCGGTTTTTCGGTTATTGATTCTTAACGGTTCGGTTTTCGGTTTAACCAATAAGAAAAATACTTATAAAATAGAACCCATCTGGATCAAGTAGCGAAGGCGGTCGACGAGGGAAATGGAAACAGAAATGGGTCGGATAAAGAAAGACAGCAGAGGATTCAGTGGAAGTAAAGGCTTCAGTGGGAATTCATAGTTCAAGAACTCCATCTCTGTATAATCTTTCAACCTAACTCTTTTAAGATATGAATGCTTCAGAAATTGCATAAAACAAATGATTTACTTGATCAATATAGTCAGGGACTCCCTTGCTTCAAGAATGTTTTTCTCGTTTAAGAAATATTGCACTTACATAGGTGTTAGACTATTCACTGTATTCAATGACTAATTTTAAGAAAATATATGACTTATAACAAATTATAGCTAGGATATGTGGCTTACCAGATGCCCTAGAATATTTTTACCTTGTTCAAGCTTTTCGAGAACATCTATATCTTCCTCAATCTTAGTGAGTACAACCATCAATCTTAGTCTCTCGGTAGATCAGGGGGTTCGGAGGTCTGATTCTCAAGATTTGTACCTGAGGAAATTTACATCTACCAGTTGTCAGGGGGTTCGGGCATTGTATAATCTCCCTCCCTTCGTTAATTATCAATGGAGGAGCAAGTTATATGCAAGATTAGGAGGTGGATTCAACAAATTCAAAGAGGGTTTCTTATCAGGTGGATGTATCTTTTCTCAATGGACTGAATCCATCTTTTGTAGCATCAAAACGATAGATTTCACCTACATACTGGAGATTTCAGTTGGAACAAAGAAATGGTTAACAGGTACACAGAGACAGGAAGTAGAAAGGAAAAATAATTAGGAAGCTTACTAGATGAGGTTATCAACAACACCAGTGGGATGGTATTGATGATCCGAAGACGCAGCAGCTCAAGTTGTTCATTGACAAAGAAAGTCATGGAGATGCAGCGGAAAGGGAAGAAGATGAAAGGGATTTTCTTAGTTTCTCATTTCAGAAACCCTACTAGATATTTAGTTGATATATTTGGATATGATGAGTCAAGTTGGGTCGGGTCAGTTGACCCTTGGTTAATA
>NW_025896043.1:937878-948834 GCF_002878395.1 Capsicum annuum
TATGTAATAATGGTATGGAAGGATAGCCTGTACACCGACCTTACTCTACATTGGTGGTTGAGAGGTCAAGCTATCCAAAAAAGAATAACGGAAGTACATGAAATAGCAAATAATAACAAAAACAACAAGATTTTTAAACCTAATTATGTATGTTCTGATTATTATGATTAGAATACAGCACCAAGACCAGATGGAAGAAGTGAATTAGGTCAAGCAGCAGCATTGAGGACAGGAGGAGACAAAGCCTCATTGTATAACTGTAAAATGTATGGATTTCAAGATACATTTTGTGATGATAGTGGCAAACATTTCTTCAAAGATTGTTATATTGAAGGCACTGTTGATTTCATCTTTGGCAATGGCAAATCCTTATACCTGGTAACTATTAACAGTTCCATTTCTTTCTTCTTTCTTTTCTTTAAAATCAAAGTCAATTTCATCCATTCCAACTGAACCATTTGATACATTTTGTCAAAACAATTGGTTCAACTTTTATTTTTGGCATGATATATAAATGTGTCCTTTAACTTGACCTCAACTGATATTTGTGCCCTTCATTGTTTGAATGTGCACAACTAGGTACTTACACTTGTAGAAAGCTGAACAAGTAGACATACGTGTCTTACATGACAATCTCACGTAAATTGCCACGTGGGATGTTTGTGTCTATTTGTTTAGCTTTATACAAATTTAAATGTCTACCTGAGCACACCCAAAGTTTCAAAGTTGGAGGACATAAATGTCAGCTAAGATCAAGTTAAAGGACACATTTATATATTTTGTCTTTGTTTTTTATCGGTAAATCTATTACACTTCTACTATTATGGATTCAGAATTTTATACATTTACTATTTTAGTGATTTTTCAAAGACACATACCATGAATCATTTCCCTGTTTTAGTCATAATATAAAGTAGATGAAATTTTTTTTCATCTATGCCCTTTTTTTTTTTTTTGGAAAAAATATAGAACACAGAGACACATGTGATTCCAGGAGATCCAATGGCAATGGTGACAGCACAGGCAAGAGCTGCAGCAAATGTAGACAGTGGATTTTCGTTTGTGCATTGTATGGTTACTGGTACTGGAAATACAGCATACTTGGGAAGAGCATGGAAACAATTCTCTAAAGTTGTTTTCTCATATACTGATATGAGTGATGTTGTTCACCCTGAAGGATGGTCTGATTTTGGCAAAAAGGAGTTTGGCAGGTTAGTAGTCACTGACAATAGTGTAGAGTATTTTGTACGCACAAAACTTAAATTCGTTTTACTAACATAAGTTCACCTAAGTCTACACACAAAAACTCTCTTTATCCACAAGCTCATCATTACTGCAACGTCAATTCACTTATCTTGGTTTCAACGGATATCACTGAAGACCCTTAATTAAATCTTAGAAATTTATTTAACTACTTTAATTTAGTTATCACATACTATTGATCCACCACTTTGAATGACCTTATTATCTGATATCTCGCTCGAGTGTCCATAGGCGATGTTTGCTTATAAAAAAAAGTCGCCCCTTTTATCCTATCACTCCTACTATATGTAGAAGTTAAACTCTTTTGTTAATTAATTTAAGAGGGATAATATGGTCACTAATCGAGTTTGATATAAGTTCGTTTTGTTGGTAAGAACGAATATTAATAGCTATATACTAATTCGCGTTATAACAAAATAGAGGGTCATGACAAACCAATAGAATGTACGAACCAAAGTCAGAAAGCATATTATTGTTACATGTTTAAATATTTCTAACAACTGAAAGTGCATTAAGTATGAGGCTAACTCGTGATTTTAGAAATGGGAAATAACAAGTTGCATTAAAAAAATGAGTTTCAGATGTGTGTGTGTGTTGATAGTATAAAAATATATTTATAGAATTAAATAACATATATTAAATCCACACATATTATAACGTAAATTCTCATTATTTTCAGCTCGGTCTATTATGGAGAATACAAGAATAAAGGAGCAGGAGCAACTTTGGATCGTAGAATTGGGTATGTGAAGAAATTAAGTGATGAAGAGGCAAAACCTTTTATTTCCCTTGCCTATATTGAAGGCTCCAAGTGGTTGCTTCCTCCCCTGACACTTTAAATATTTGAAGTATTATATGGTGGTGCTGTTTTGATAAAAGATGATTTTATCTATTGTAAAATGTTTTAATGAAGAACAAAAAGTTCAAATCACTTTTTTAAAGCTCTTCACACTTTTAATATATTATAAATAAATTCTTTTGAATCCCAACCTCTTTTCCCCCTTTTGCCTCCTTTACCTAGTATTGAAACACAATGTACTAGAGTGTGGACCATATAAGTATCTTGCACTCTGTTTGAATAATCCTTATATATTACTCCCTCCGTTTTACAATAAGTGAATTGTTGGAGTAATTTTAGTGTTTCAAAATAAGTGAATGGTTCACAATTTAAGGTAGATGTTAGAAATTCTTTTCAAATTTATCCTCCATTAAATGTGCATCGGGAGTGATGTCTTTTTGAAGAGGGTAAAAATGAAAAAACATGATAAATTTATGACTTTGCTTTTTTTTTTTCTTAACATGTGTGCCAGAATCCAACAATTAACTTATTATGAAGTGGAGGGAGTATTATATTGTACCGTACTGTATTATTTGAATGCATATAATTTATTGATAGATCGTATCGTTTTCTAGTGTTACATCATGTGATAATGTTATATATTAATAATTTGAAAAAAAAAATCTACAAGAAAAGTAGAGTATGTAGCTAAAATTGTTATGAAAAAATAAGTGTCGACATTGAAATTTTGTGGGCTCTACAAAAAGAGTTCAAATTTGGTTAGAGTTCTTGGGGGCTACTTTACCCTAAATTTAGCTTGATGACTACTCAACCTAAACCCTAAATTCACGGGATATTCACAAAGAGATCAACGATCTTCAAAGTCCCAATAAGTTCATGGGATATTTATAGATCAAAATGCTTTCTTCTTGATAATCAAATAAATCAAGAAGATCCATCAAATTCAAATACTCCTACGTTCGAGAAATACTGTTGGAGTACCACATCAAATTCAACTACTCCTACGTTCGAGAAATACTGTTGGAGTCCCACATCGGTGGGTTAAAGGGTTCTTGATCTCTTCATATGGTCTTGGACAATCCTCCCCTCATGAGCTAGCTTTTGAGGTTGAGTTAGGCACAAGGTCGATTTCTTTATTATGGTATCAGAGCCAGGCTCACCCAGTTCATTGTTTCCGATGTTGGGCCCCCGTCTTATAATGTCCACGCTCCAAATATCCAGCCCTGGGCGTGCGGAGGGTGTTGGAGTCCCACATCGGTGGGTTAAAGGGTTCTTGGTCTCCTTATATGGTCTTGGGCAATCCTCCCCTCATGAGTTAGCTTTTGAGGTTGAGTTAGCCACAAGGTCCATTTCTTTATTAAATATGCCACTAACGGCCCTCGAATCACGGAGAAATTCATATCAAATTCTATGTTCGAGAATAAGCCACTAACTACCCTCGAATTACGGAGAAAATCAAGAGAGGAGAATCAAGGGAGGAACACATTTGTAACCACAATCGTTTATCAATAAAAAATTCTTGTTTCTTCATATTTTTGTTTGTGGTTAAAATTTATTTTCCATGAACGAAAATTTGTTGCGAACAATGAATTCAAGAATAAAATAAGATCATTGAATAATAAGTATATAAAAATAAATAAGAAAAAAAATACAATCACACCAAATTGCGTTGTTACACAAGAGGGGTATAAAGTTGCAGCTTAGACTAAAGGAAGGGAAAAACAATGAATCCAGAACATGCGATAGAGTAGTTCAGTACGGAGGAAAATACTTTGTCTCGTTAGGACTTGTTTAAGAAACCAAATTTGTTTGGGAATAGGGAATCAAATTTCCTTAGGATTTAGTATTTATTTAATTGATGTGTAGTTAAAATTTGTTTCTCCAAATTCATATTGGAATAGGTTTTGTACTCTTAATTATTTAATTTGATTTTCTAGTATTATAAATAAAAGCAATCCAAAGAGTTTCCTCTTAGAGCAAGTATAACTCTATCTGTACCAAGAATGATAATAATTGAGAATCACCCGATCTCTAATTCAGAGGCGAATGTAGGATTTAAAGTTTGTGGGTTTCCCATATTAGATAAAAATAAAAACAAATAGTAAGTAATGGATTTGAACCCACAACCATGAGTGCAATAAAATTTTTACAAGCACCTCTACCCCACTAGACCAACAATACAATTTGGTTATAGATTCTCAACTTAAAATTTTATATACTTACTATATTTCTCTATATAAATACTAGGTCCGTACGAAAGTTTTTGGGTTCTCGGGAACCCCAACGGGACCTCTAGATCCGCCCCTGTCTCTAAATGTTAATTATGTCTTAAATTTTTTTCGTCGTGTATTTTAGAAAATTCACATATTTTCTTGTAGTGAAATTTAAGTTTGAGAATAAAATAGAATTATGGTTTCCAAAATATACAAGAGAAAAATTTAAGATATAATTAACAAATTTCTTTATCAGAATTTTGGCTTCGAATTATTTTGATATTATGAGTTTGAAATTCAATACTACTATTTATTTTTTAAGTGGAAAAGTCATCGTTTCCACCTTAAACTATACTCGAAAATTCTAGATCACACCTAAACTATCATGGTGACCTATTACACACCTAAACTATATAAAAGTGAAATTTTTTACCCCCTAATTATTTAAATAAAAAAAAGCGCGTCTAAATTAAAAATTAATGCAAAAAAAAAATAAAATTAAAATACTCCTCTTCCCACCCCCCACCTCCCCCCCCCCCCCCTCCACCCCAAAACCATCTTCTTCTACTTTCCTGAATTGTTGCAGTTATAAAAATCCCCATACTAAAAATTCCAATTCCAATTCCAAGTTGCTAATGAGTCTGTTGATTTGAATTCCTTTTAAATTCGAACGATTAATGGTGGCTGAAATTCCTCCTTCTTCTTCTTCCCCCAATTCAATTCAACCATCGAACCCTATTATTGACTCCGCCGAAGCTGCAAATCAAGCAATCGTCGCCGGAGCTACATCACTGACGATGATGTCAGCTAATCCAGCAACCAACATGACTTCTCCTTCTAACATCTCACAATTGCCTTCAATTGACCCGTTAACCAAATCTTAGCAACAACAGCAAATTCAGATGCAGCCGTAAAAAATGCAACAATAATTGACACAATTGCAACAACAGCAAATGCAGCTTCAGCAGTAGCAGCAGAATAGTAATTCGAGTAATATTAATAGTAGCAACAGTAACTTAATGTCTGCCTCTAATTTTCAGATGCAGCAGAGCTTACAGAGATCACCGTCGATATCGAGGTTAAGTCCAATGCAAATGCAACAGCAGCAGCAACAACACTTTGGTTTGTTGAGGCAACAATCAGGAGGAGGGCTTTATGGTCAAATGAATTTTTCACATACCTACACCTTTCTTTAGGATTTATAAAATGGGACCAACATAGAACCTTGCGATTAATCTGTCATTGCAGATCAAAAATTGATCTTATGTAAGCTAAAACATCAAGGAGGGTTTGGACATTGAAGAAAGAAAAAAATTGACCTCATAACAATAGAGGGAGGTTTTGGACATTGAAGAAAAAAAAAATTAACTTAAAAAGAAAAAAAAATTATAAAAATAATAAATTTATTATTTTTTCGTATTATGTTGATGTGGCAGGCACGTGTAAAATACTGCACCACCTACAAGTGGTATAATGCTTTACAGGGTGTAGAAAATTCCACTTTTATATAGTTTAGGTGTGCAATAAGTCACTTTGATAGTTTATGTGTGACCTAGACTTTTTGAGTATAGTGTAAAGTGGAAACGATGACTTTTTCCTTTTTTTCCTCACACACTGCATTTGCCTCCATTAGTCGAGATACTTAATGTTTTCTTTTGTGCATTGTATGGTCACGGGTACTGGAAAAATAGCATATTGGGGAAGGGCATGGAAGCAATTCGTTAAGCTAGTGTTTGGATTGTGATTTCATCTCATGATAAATTTTTAAAAAGTCTATGGTTTGGAACTCCAAATCATATGATTTCAATGTATTTAAACCTGTCAAACGGGTCGAGTTGACCCAGCCCAATCTGACCCGTTTAATAAAATCGGCCCGATCAGCCCATGGATTGTAGGGTACCGAGTCCCAGGATGGTTTAATTTTTTGGTTGAGCCCGATTAATCCGGTCCAGGCCCGCCGGTTAACCGGCCCAGTTATCTTTTTCTTTTTAGAATTTTGGAGATTTGGGTCAAACTAGTCGTTGGCTCAACGGCTATATAGCCATTTTTGAGTCCAAACGGCTAGTTTGGGCCCTTTTATTAAAAAAAAAAAAATCATTTAAAATATTTTTTAATCCCAAAAAAATTCCAATAAATACCCTACACCTTCAAATCATTTTTCACACAATTTTAATTCTCTCAATTCTCAATTCTCAATTCACAAATATTCTATATATTTAATTTCCTAAAGTGCTCACTTTAATTTTTTAATTCTACGATTACAAAGTACGAGTAAAAATTTCTAAAGTCGCAACCTTCGGATACTTTTAAAATTTGGTATTGTCGTTCCATCTCTTACGTTTAATTTCTATTTAGTGTATTAATATTGTTGAATATTTAATTTTATTATATTTGTGTATTTTGAATTTTTCTAGTTTAATTTATATTATGGATAAATTAAGAAACCTCGCTACTAAAGGTGTTAAAATTTTTTGTCCCGGAAGCAATAGTGGTAGTAAAAAGCGAATTACTAGTGGTAGAGGTACTTCAAGTAGTAGATATACCCGCGTGTCTTCGCCTCTGGTACCACTTGGTACACCTTTTGAGGAAGAAATAGGTGTAGGTGCTCATGATATGGATTATGTAGAAGTTTAGGAAAATTACGGTATAGAAGAAGAAAATGAAGTAGATGCGGTTAATTTAGACGAAGATGATGAAAATATTGGTGAGACACCCGCAGTAGAAAATGTAAAGTTAGATCTGAATTGGTTAATCTCCCTCCCCGTCCTCCCCATGCCTCAAGAGCTCGTAAAACAACTAGTATTGCATGGCAATTTTTTGAACATATATCATATTCTGAGGTGCAATGTAATATTTTCAACAAATATATAAGCATAAAAGCGGAGGCAAGCAAGGGGGTACGGGTACGTTAATGAGACATATAGGTTATGCTCACAAAAGAGAATTAAATATTGTACGAGGTGGTGGGGATGTTGGTGGGCCAACACAAACTAGAATGGAACCAACAACCGGTCAGGTAATGAAGAAGTATAATAAATTGAGGGATCGGGAAGAAATAGCTAAAATGGTAGTTGTGGGTTGTTTGCCTTTATTCATTATATACAAGCAATTTATAATCCTACGTTTAATGGTATTCCTAGAAGTACTTGTTGGTCTGATATTTTTAGACTTCATTCACAATATTATTTTTATTTATCTACATTGTTAAAAATATTCAATGTAGGTTGTCCCTAACTTTTGATCTTGGTCGTGCTGTAAATAAAAATTCGTTACTTGTCATTGGATGTATAGTAATTTTGTGATGCAAAAACGTATTCTTGCTTTTTTATATGATGAAGATCGTAAACATACTAGAGATTTTATTGCTGATTCGATTGCTAAAGTTGCAGAATTTTATGATATCGAAAATAAAATCTTATGTATTGCTTTTGATAATGCTTCTAACAACAAGATTGCTATAACAAAGTTAAAATGTGGCCTATCTCCGCCGTTACCTGAAATTTTTCATATTAAGTGTGCATGTCATATATATAATTTAATTGTAAAAGATGGTCTTGAGTTTTTTGAGCTTTATATTGAAAAAATTCGTCTTGTTGTTGGTTTTGTCAAGTAAATAATTGAAGAAAAAGAATTAGAGAATTTAAAGTTAAATGTCAAGAAAATAGACTTGCACCGATATTGATGTCTGAGGAAATTGATATTAGATGAAATTCTACGTATGATTTTTTAAAAACTTGTTATAAATATAGAGTTTCTATTACACTAGTTTTTAACCAACATTATGGTTCATTTGTTGATTCTGCTGATTGCATGCTACATGATTCTGATTGGATTGTAATTAATGATCTTGTTAAGTTTTTAGAAAAAATTTATATAGCTATGTTTGAATTTTTCGATGCTTATTATCCTACTGTTTGTAATATTTTGGTCTATATAGCCGATATCTTTGGTTTGCTCAAAGAATATAAAAATAAAGAAGGTTATAAAGAAGCTGTTGGTGCCATGTTTATTAAATTTAAAAAAAAAAAAAATTCCCGATTCCCCCTATTTACTTGGTTGGTGCTATGCTAAATTTATGCATGAAATATAATACTATGTGCCACTTTAGTACTCTTATTTAGGCTAACTTAGAAATAAATACTAACAATGATTCTGAACAAGTACAACCTGATTTGTAGACGACTATGAGTGATGCGAATGAATACATAGAAAAATTATATAATCACTATGCTGATTTAGTTGATTTAGTCGTACCTACAAATATCACTCCAACTGTCGCTCCTTATCTTCCCGAGAATCCATCATCTATAATATATTAAAAGTGTGAAAACCCTTAGAAAAGTGATTTGAACTTTTTACCCTTCATTAAAACACTCTCCTTTAGACAAAATCGTCATTTTACTATTTTTTTTTAAAATTATAATTATATATAAATACTAATAATATATATTTTTGAAAAAAACAAAAAATCACCATTATTAAAAGAGTCTTAATTATGGTATCTTATATTTGGCAAATAAAGACAACTATAGAAGTAAAACAAAATTACTTTATTAGTTTAAAACGATACAACTTGTTTGAAATAAAATTCACCGTATACATTAAAATAATAAATTTATCCTATTTTTGGACTGTTGTTAAAGTTAAAAGCAGTAGTAAAATAATTTAATAATTTAATTATTGGTGTTGCCTTCTATAGACGTATCAACTAAATGTGTATCTCTCCTTATCCCTTTATTTATGAAAAAAAAATCTATAATTTATATCTATATCTATAATCTATAATATATTAAAAGTGTGAAGACCTTTAGAAAAGTGATTTGAACCTTTCGTACTTCATTAAAAGACTCTCCTTTAGACAAAACTGTCTTTTCACTATTTTTTTAATATATTATTTAATTATTTTGAATATATTAACTAAACTCTTAAAATATATGGGACTCCTAAAATATATGGCAGGAGAATTAATTAATATTTTCCTTTGTACTGATCAATTAGAAAGATATCCCTAAATAAGATAGAAAAATACTCCTAAAATAGGATTAAGGAAATACTTTTATAAATATTGAGATGCACGTTAAACTAGAGAAGAAACTGGTTTACTTATTGGAAAAATATGATTAACGCTCATCTAATTTGATTCAGTTGCATGTCTAGATTGGTGGATGCTTTAATTTTCTAACCCTCAACTTCTTCACTATTTTTGTCAACATAATAGAATTCAACGTATGCGTGTGTGTGTGTATATATATATATATATATATATATATATATATTTTCTTTAGTGTCAAAATTTTCGCTTAGAAAAGAATTATTTTCATCAAAATTGAAGTTTTGTTCGCTATTGTATTATTTTTTTGTAATTTACAGGTGGTAGATAAATGTCGGTCGGCTTTGAGAAATTTTTTGTGTGAAGTTTAGATTTAATTATATTGTTTTGATGTCTCTATCATCATATTATTTTGTTGCAGTTTACAAGTGGTAGATGAATGTCAATCTGGTTGTTTTTTTTAGGAACGGGTAGGTTTAATTAAATAAATTCTCCAAAAGATGTTGAATTTAATTATTGTATTTATATTCAATATTTAAATAAATATCTTATTTAGCATAACATTTGAACTTAATAAAGTGAGGTACACGCGCAAAACGCGTACACCTAAACTAGTCTTCTAAAAGGCCATCACATAGTGGTTTTCCTGATTCCTTTTATAATTTACCTTGTTGGAACAGTGTTGATGAGAAAGCTTACATATCAAGTTATCGGGAAGAGCTTAAATATTATCTTTGGTCGCCGCCAGAGGATCGCAGACGACGGATGAACACATTGAATTGGTGGAGGACTAATGAAACACAATATCCTGTGCTTTCAAGATTAGTTAGAGATATCTTGAATGTTCCAATGTCAACCGTTGCATCAAAGAGCGCTTTTAGTCAGGGATGACAGTAACTTAGAGACAACCGACACTCATTGAGAAGCAATGCAATGAATCTAGTTTACCTCAGAGATTGGATTAGAGTGGAAACAAGAAATCAAAGAATGGAACCAGAACCGAACGACGAGCAAAAAATGTCTTTACGGGAAACTCAGCAAAATCAAATCCAATGCATGGTTTTACTTCCGTTGACTTTGACTATCCTATGCAAGTTCCCGTTAATATTAACACGAATGAGTTAAAAAAAATGATGCATAATTTGTAGATTTTTCAGTCATGTAAATTATAAATTTGGATCATTTTGCAATCAATAAAATTCAACATTCATTCACTCCTTAGTCCTTACTTTGTAATTTTTTTCATTTAATGATTCAAATTGAATTTCTAGTTTAAATTAAAAACTTACTTTTAATATATTATTAATTTACTATCAAGTATTATTAATTTATTATATTAAGTAGCATATATTTTGTATATTTGTGTATATATCTTCTATACATGTGTATATATTTAATGTATACATGTGTATATATTTTATAAATTGTATATATATTGTAGTGTATATATATATATATATATTGTAGTATATGTTTTATTTAAAGGAGTACATACATATTGAATGGTGCGTATATATGTGTATATAACTTCTATAGACGTATATATTTAACGTAGACATGTATATATATTTTATAAATTAGTATATAACTATATATATATATATATATTGTAGTATATGTTTTATTTAAAG
>NW_025896043.1:948934-962539 GCF_002878395.1 Capsicum annuum
ATATATATATATATATATATATATTGTAGTATATGTTTTATTTAAAGGAGTACATATATATATTGAATGGTGCGTACATATGTGTATCTATCTTCTATAGACATGTATATTTAACGTATAATGTGTATATGTTTTATAAATTAGTACATAACTATATATATATCTATATATATATATATATTGTAATTTATATATATTGTAGTATATGTTTTATTTAAAGTAGTACATATATATTGAATGTTGCGTATATATGTGTATATATCTTCTATAGAAGGGTATATTTAACGTATACATGTGTATATGTTTTATAAATTATTATATAACTATATATATATATATATATATATATATATTGTAATGTATATATATTGTAGTATATATTTTATTTAAAGTAGTACATATATATTGAATGATGCGTATATATGTGTATATATCTTATCTTCTATAGACGTGTATATTTCACATATACATGTGTATATGTTTTATAAATTAGTATATAACTATATATTTATATATTGTAATGTATATATATATTGTAGTATATGTTTTATTTAAAGGAGTACATATATATTGAATGGTGCGTATATATGTGTATATATCTTCTATAGACGTGTATATTTAACATATACATGTGTATATGTTTTATAAATTAGTATATAACTATATATATATATATATATAGTAATGTATATATATTGTAGTATATGTTTTATTTAAAGTAGTAAATATATATTGAATGATGCGTATATATGTGTATACATCTTCTATAGACGTGTATATTTAACGTATACATATGTATATGTTTTATAAATTTGTAATTCGTATATAACTATATATATAATTATATATATTGTAGTATATGTTTTATTTAAAGTAGTAAGTATAGTCGTATATATTGAATGTTACGTATATATGTGTAATTGTGTATATGAGTATATATTTTTTAAATTCTAATGTGGTATATGCTATATATAGTGTATGTATATTGTTTAACGTATTTAAAATGTATATAGGTTGATATATATAGTGTATATTGAAAAAAAACTTTTTTTTTTAACTTTTGACCGGGTTTGACTGGATTTTTAACCAAGTTTGACCTGGTTTAGGTGAGTTTAACCGGGTTGGGTTAAGTGGGCCGGGTTAGGGTTATTTTTAAAAATTTTACTGTTCAACCCGGACTCGACCCGGCCCACTTAACCACAACCTGAATAAAATTAACGGGCCAATTCCAAGCTGACCCAGCCCAGCCCACTTAGCACCCTTAATGTATTTAATTATAAAATTTGACCTAGAAGTTATATTTGTAAAAATAAATGGACTCATGCTTGGTCTGAAGAGATTATCCGTACCATATGAAAAGATTATACTAAAGAATAACTAGTTACTATTATTATTGACTAGGAGATCTTTATAAAGTATGTGTACTTGAAAATTTGTAATCACAAATATTTATCTATCTATAATAATAATAATAATAATAATAATATAATCTATATCTATAATTTATATCTATAATATATTAAAAGTATGAAGAGCCTTGAAAATATTGTTTGAAATTTTTGCCCTTCATTAAAAGTTTTTGCTTTAGATAATAAAATCGCCTTTTCACTATTTTTTCATAATATTTAAGAGTTGAAAATTAATTAAATATATTTATGGTAAAACCTTTCCTTATTATAAGTAATCATAATTAATGATTTTTTCTAATATTTAAGTGTTGAAAATTAATTAAATATATTTATGGTAAAATATTTTCCTTATTAGAAGTTATTAGAATTAATGACAACTAATACTTTTTTCATTAGTTTAAGAATTTTAAATCAACTAAATTTGATTTTAATAAGATTTGAAAAATTTAGAAATAAATATAAAAGCGTTAGAATAAGAAAAATTTAAGAAGTATCAAATTTTTAAAAGTTTTAAGTACGTAATAAGAATGTAATCAATGATTTTTTAAAGATTTGAATTTAGAAACAAAAAAAAGATTTTAAATATAGAAAAAAAGAAAATTAATTATACCACAAATATGGTTCAAATTGATGCATCTCTCTTAGCCTCTGACAGCTAGGGAAAGAGGTATTGCATGGTAAATGCAAAAGTGATGATCCATCAATCACTATAAATTTTTTGTGGTAAAATATATATGTGATTACATTAAAATATATGTTTATGTTAACATTATTATATTAAAATGTGAAGAATCTTTGAAAAATGAGTTGAATTTCTTACACTTCACTAAAAATCTCCGCAATAGATAAAATTATTTAATTTTAAATAATCAAATGTTACATGTGTAGTTAAACTAGTAATATTTTAAAAGTGTGAAGGGGTTTAGAAATATCGTTTGAATTTTTTGTCATTCATTAAAAGTCTCTGTTTTAGATAAAATTAGTTTTTCACTATTTTTTTCCTAATATTTAAAAGTTGAAAATTAATTAAATATATTTATGGTAAAACATTTCCTTATTAGAAGTCATCAGAATTAATGACAACTAGTGTTTTTTTCATTAGTTTAAGAATTCTAAATCAACTAAATTTAATTTTAAGAAGATTTAAAATTGTCTTTTTCTATATTCCTCAGATAAAATTCTAATTATACATAAAAACTAATATATGGAGTACAAAATTAATAAAACCCAAAAAGGTAAAAACGTGGACACCCAAAAAGGCAAAAACGTATCTTGTTTTTTCTTTTTTTGCTTCCTTTACTTTTTTTTAGTTCCAAATTCAATGATTTTTTTCTATATTCTTCAAGTAAAATTTTAATTATACATAAACATTAACAAATTAGTTAAAGTCCTTATTTTATCTAAGTATCAAAGCATAATATTTAACACTCCTAAATCAATTAGAATTTTACCTTATATATATAAAAAAAACTTCTACAGTCCTATTTAAGTAATATTTTGATCATCTTTTATTACAAAAATACAACCTTTCTTCTACTTCTACTTTTCTTTTTATTTTGAATTTAAAATTCAAGTTATTTTCTTACATCCATTATCGTCATCCTTCTGTATTTCTTAATTCTTTTTAGTTAGTGAACTTAAAGATTATATATGAATTATGTATAATCAACAATTGACATGTATTGTTCCCTTTTAACAATTTCTTGTGTTTTTCTTCCAGTTGTAAATTTTTTATAGAAAAATTAGATGAAATAAGAGTGTTGTCGCCGAATGAAGTAGCCAAAAAAATTAAAGTTTTATCTTGCCGAAAAAAATCAAGGTTTATATTACATATGTGGTAATTCTCTTTTGATTGTTGCAAGTTTTACTCCTTTCAAAGGTATTTGATAGTTTTTATGCAAATTTTAAAGGCTTATCATAGTTATTGCTTTCTTTTTCCCCGAAAGGTTATACGATTATAACTCTTTATGTATCTTTGTTATGTATAAAGGGTTTTAAGCTTTTTCCTATTTTTTAGTGACTAAATTTTTGTTTCTAATGATAGTTAAATGGAGTTGTAAGTTAGAAAATCGTATTATAAGGGTATATCAAGAGTTTCGACTTACTAGATGATGCAAATCATGTGAATATCATTTTTCTTCTTTTTGAGACTCAAAAAAGATGAACGAGAGTGTACTAAAAAGAAGAGGAGACGAACAAAAAATATAATTGTGTAGCTCTTACCAAATTCACTATGCACTATTAATTTATTATCTAATCTACAAAATTATGTTATGTAATATGTATCAGAAATCAAAATTTTCTTTTTTATCTATGAATTATTCGTCTTTTTAGTTGCTTGAAATTCTATAGATCAATTTGTATGTAATAAGAATGTAATCAATTATTTTGTAAAAAAATGAATTTAAAAATAAGAAAAGATTTTAAATATAGAAATAAAGCCTTTGACAGTAAAGGAAAGAGGCACCGCATGAAAAACACAAAGGTGATGATGTAAAATATATAGGTGCTTATACTAAAAAAATATGTTTATGTCTACATTATTATATTAAAGTGTGAAGAATCTTTGAAAAGTGATTTAAACTCTTATACTTCATTAAAAATTTTCACAATAAATAAAATTATTTAATTTTAAATAATCAAACATTACACGTGTGAGACATATGCGGCTAAACTAGTATGAAATAAACATGGGGATTTGCGATTTATAAATGCAATGTCTGAGGGTATGAGGATATCCTATTTATGAATAATGGTTTGCTTATTTAATACTTTCTCCATCCATTAATAGTTATTCATTATTGACTTGACACATAAGTTAAGAAACAGTAAATGATAAATGTTTTATCATATCACCCTTTGAATATAATAAATTCTATGCTTTGAGAAATTTATTGGGTTATGAATATAATTAATAATTATGAGTAAAATGGATGGAAATGAGTAAATTATCCATTGATTTTTCAAATTAGACAAATATTGTTGCATACCTATTTTTGATACAGTGAGCAAGTTAAAATAGATGGAAAGAGTAATATTTAACAAGAATTGGGGAAAATTAATAGTTTTCACAACTTATGGACACTACCAGAAATTCGCAATTTTTCGACTGAAAAAATCAGTCGCAAATTTCCGACGACTTCAGTCGGAAAACTTACATTTTTATTTTTATTTTTATAAAATATTTTTTCGATACTATTTGTGACAACAACAGTCAAAATATATGGCGGTAAATTCTAAAAGATATATATTTCGACTGCTATAGTCGACCAAGGCATATAAAAATTGTCAATATTATTATGAACAAATATTTCGACTGTTTCGGTCAGAATTTTTTGATACATGTAATCAAAAAATTTATAAATAATTAATTAGATATATTATTAAATATATATCCGACTATTGTATTTAAAAATATAAATAATTAAATAAATATATTACTAAATATATAATCAGGCCCTTATATGGAAATTAAATAATTAATTAAATAAATTATTAAACATATATGTCTGACCACTGTAGTCGAAAACACTAATAACTAGATAAATATATAACTAAATATATAATCATACCCTTATACAGAAAATTAATAATTAATTATATTTTAACCACTATAGTTGGAAATATTCTTACACAGAAAATAAATAATTATTTAAATATAATATTAAATATATGTCTGACTATTTTCTCACCAAATAGTAGCTGCACCGATGAAACAAGGGAGTTCTTTTGCAGAGACAAGAGAAAACAATCATTCAATGAGGTATGGTACTACACAAGAAAGACAAGTTGTTGTGGATCGTAGACCAATGAACAAGTGTATCTATTTATTTGCGACATAAGTCTCAGCTTACAACCGATTAGCGACCGACATCAAGGAAGTGAGGGAATTAACCCCTTCTTTCACTCCGCCCCGAAGAGTAACTAGGACCAATTTAGTCACGTTTTCATGTTTCAATTGAACACTGTTCATTTTTTATTATTCTCAAGGGATAAGATTATTCTCTTTACCAAACATATGCGGATCGAATCACGATCTTATATATAAGAAGAACAAAAGATCTTTCTTAATCAATCCCTTTGCCAAGATAACCTTTGAGGTACCACAAGAGTAGTTGAAAATTTTAATAATTAAATAAATATATTACTAAATACATTAGAAAAAACTTCTCTCTAAATATATTAAATGTATCCGATTGTTGTAGTCGAAAATATTAAATAATTAAATATATTCAATTTTTACCCGAATGTAGTGGTCGAACTATTATATTTAATTATTAAATAAATAATTATATAAAATATGAATTAAACTATAGTCTTTCACTACCTCCTCTCTCTAAACTAAACTAGGGTTCTCCATTAAAGCAACAGTGGTTTGACTGGCACCGTCGATTCTTGCCAATGCAATATGAGTTTAGGAAAACTACTAATGATTTTATGAAAAATAAGTCAGATTTTGAGGAGCCACCGTCAATTTTATCGCGAGAAGAAATTTAGGTAGAGTAAGGAATCCACTTAAGGTAACAAAGTGTACACCATCCAGGATATCTGATTATGGTGTTACACATAACTGGACTAAATGAAACATATTATAGGAGTTAGATTACTGAAAGGATAATCTTCTACTTTATACTCTGGATGCCATGCATGTTGAGAAAAACTTATTTGACAACTTTATTAATACTGTGATGGATGTAAGTAGCAAAGCAAAAGATAACTTGAAGGCCATGATGGACTTAAAGGAGTATTGTCAGTGCAGCGAGTTGTACCTAACATACTTAAACAATAAGATTCAAAAGCCCAAGACCAGTTACACATTCACTTTGAATGATAGAAGAGTGATTTGTGATTGAGTTAAGAATTTGAGAATGTTAGATGGATATGCGTCAAATTTATCTAGGTGCATTGACATGAAGGAAGGGAAGTTGACCTCTATGAAGAGCCATGATTGTCACATTTTCATGGAGTCATTAATGCCTATTGCATTGAGTGCATTGTCCGATAGAATATGAAAGCCTCTAACAAAGATAAGCTTATTTTTTAAAGATTTATGTTCTAACACATTAAGGGAAGAGAACCTATCTTTGTTGGATATCAACATTCGCTTAACCTTAAACAAGTTGACAAAAAATTTTTCTCCTGATTTTTTTATGTAATGAAGCATCTTCTAATTCACCTTGTGCGAGAGGCACGACTTGGTGGGCCTGTTCAGTGTAGATGGGTGTATCCGTTTGAGAGGTATTGACTTTTAACCTTTACCTTCATGTGTTTTAATTGAACATTATTTCATCTAAAATATTATAATATGCAGGACCAGTGGCAAATGTAAGCGGATCATAAAAAATAGATCTTGGATTAAGGGATCAATATATGAAGCTTATTTCGCTAAAGAGACCTCTCATTTTTGTTCATATTATTTTGAACATCGATTTATCATGTTTGAGAAACCGGCCTACTAGGCATGATTATGGAGACAATACAGATCTTTCAACACCACCCTTTTCAATATTCAATCAATCAAGTAAAATAAGTCTAAAAGTTAATCCACTTCGATATTTGAATGAGGTGGAGCTTAAGTCAACTACAACATATGTATTATTAAATTGTCTCGAGGTCCTGCTTTTTTATAAGTGAGTATATTTATATTAACGACAATCATTCAAGGTCTATCTAAGCTTTAACTAATGAAAGTCATAACTTTGTCGGATAGCTATTTCATGGCTTTGCAGGGGAATGTTGTTGTTTATCCTATGTTTTCAGTGTGGTTTAAAGAATATGTAAGTGTAACTTAAATATTTAACACGATTTATACTTTTGTTCACTCTTATGTATATTTAAATTCTAACTTTTCTGGAACTCTTCATAGGTTTATAATCCACTTAATTATGACCTAAATGGCCAATTTTTACGTGATATAGCTTGGGGACCTGATGCTAAAGTCAGAAATTTTTCTAAGTACTCTATAAATGGGTACGGATTTCATACAGAAGAGTTCTCTAAGGGCAAAAAAACCAACAATAGTGGGGTGTGGGTAAAGAGTGATGGCGATGTTGATTATTATGGTGTGCTTCACGAGATTTTAGAAATCAATTATCATGTTGGTTGGCCAAAGAAAAAGTTGGTTTTATTTCAGTGTAAGTGGTATGATCCTATGCCTAGGTTGGTACAAAGGTGCACCCTTAGTACAAAATAGTTGAAATTAAGCGTACAAGGGAGTATGAACTCTATGATCCATTTGTCATTGCACAAAATGTGAAATAAGTGTATAATACTTCTTATCCTTTGTGTAAGAATAAATCTTCATGATGGGTAATTATAGAAACAAATCCTGTGGGTAGAGTTGAAGTAGAGGATGCATTGAATGTATCGTATCAGAATGATAAGAAAGGATGGATGATAAATTTGCAGGTGAGTTGCAGCATAGCGAAGGCCTGTATGAAGAATTTAATCCTTCTGAACTTTGATTGAATGATAATGATTATGGAGAAGGAACATCCCGGGAAAATGACGAGGAAGATCCAACTGATGAAAATGAAATAAGCGAGGAAGAGTTACTTGATGAAAATGAAACAAGTGATGAGGAAGAATCGATGAATGACTATGAATCAAGCGATGAGGAGGAATTGATGAATGACTATGAAACAAGCGATGCGGATTGAGTTATTATTAATAGTAGTACTGTGTAGTAATAGGATCTTGAATTGTATTTTGGCTGCTTTTTGCTATTTTACTTGATAATATAGTGTCTTTTCTTTGTAAACATTTGTAGTGCTAGTAAATATTCTGGTTGTTTGATTAAATAGCAGTGGTGAATTTCTATAGTATATGTGTGGTGTCTGTTTTATTCAATTGGTACTACTTAAATATATTGCATTCATCCATTATTTTAAGATTTTTGAATTTTTATATTATATGTGTGTTGTCTGTGTATGTGTTTTTATGAATTTCTATTTCTGTTTCCTGAATTTACCAGTTGTCAATTTATCCATTCCGTACTTTACCCACTATCTTATGCTGACATTTACTTACGATTAGATTTCTTGATCCTGTTTTCTTTAGTGGAAAATGACCATTATTGAATATAACAATGCCTTCTTTCATAGATGGTTACTTTTAATTTGAGGCTAGGGGTTTTAGTGTATGTGGTGGCGAGCGCGATTGGATTTTTCCGAACAAGCCTCAAGCTTGAATGATCTCTCTAACTGGTTAGAAAATTTCTTTCACATTTTCCAAAAGTCATTCGATTGCTCGTGATGGGATAGAAAAAAATGGAGGTAGGGACTGAAGATGGTTGGTAAGATGCTAGCGGTGTAACTCGGGTAAACAGATGTTCATGACAATTAAAATAACTTTGTGCCAACAATGATAACTGATTATTTCTACTTGTTGTATTAGAACTCCAAACATATTCCCGTGTCTAACAGGCTCAGCTTATTATTTTTCGTGCCATATATGTTCTGAGTTAGCAGCTTCTAGGATAGTTCTGGTGAATCAAACAAACATGACTATGGAGAGCCTGTTAACATTGTTTTCAAACAAACATGACTATAAATGAGGTCATATTCAAGTTGTATCAGTTTGTTTATTGTGTTATGCATAGGTTTTTTGTGTCACAGGAGTTTGCTCCATGAAATGATGTTATCTACTACCTTTTTAATATTTTCATCTTAAACAACTTTTATAGTTTTGAATGCTTTTAAAATATTCTACACTGAAATAATTATTTGCCAAAAGTAAATTTCGTGAATCTTCTCCAGAAGTAGATCTGAACCTACACTGGCAGGATCTACAAGTTTCAGATTATTTTTAAGTCTCTTCAAATAGGAGGTATAGGAAGAGACTAGCATCCACACGATGTTTACATTATATCTCCATCTTTTATGAGAAATAGGTTGTCTGCTAATTTGGTTGTTCTTTCTTTTTCAGGTGGTTAGTAAAGAAAATCAATGGCATCAAAAGGTAATGGTAATGGACGACATAAGAAAATTAAGAAAGGACCTGATAATCTTCCTGCAGGTCAATATACACTAACACAACCATCACCTGCTACCACAACTTTTCAACCAGCTATTACAAATATTTCTTCTCCTCCTCGATCAACTATTTCACTACCAAATGCATTTTTCATGCCTCCATCATTTGATCAGTTTCACACCTCTTTTTCCTAAAATAGTCTGCATAGTAGATTTTTATCTGTGCCTTCGACATCATCCACAACAAGCCTTTTTGGATTGAGAATTGGAGGTCCTACCACATCAACATCGTCATCCATTGATAATGCTGCAACATCTAATGCTACAACAGCTGCTTCTTAGAATCTGCAATTTAAAGAGGTATTTGAATATGACAAGTTTGGGAGGCTACGAATCGTCCCTAGTGATGATGGATAAGTAACCCTTATGTTTTTATTTTCTAATTTTTAAAATCTAAGATGATAGTTTAATATAATTTTATTGCAGGTTCATTCCAGCATATGTCGTCGGGCATATGGTTACAGAAACAATTAAATTATTTTTCAAAAAGTCGTGGGATAGTTGGAACGAGATTTCATACGAAATTAAAAATGACATGTGGAAACGGTTTACGGTATAAGCAGTTTTATAAGTTATGAATCTCATTGTCTAAAAATAGTTTTTTCATTGTATCCATCAATTCATTTGATGACTTTATATTAAACTATTTTGCAAACAAAGTGTACATGGAGTTCTTGTCATGATAATGAAATAGACCGTATTTTTCAATTGAAAGCAGCTCTACGGATCAAAGAACATGTGTATGAGGCTCGGAGGAAATTGCAACAACCTAGTTGGGTGAATGATGAAGTGTGGGAAAAGTTCTTGGAATTATGGGACACTCCTGAATATAAAGCAAAGAGGGAACAGGAAAAGAAAAATCGAGCCTCTGAAATGGGTGGCTCGTTGCACACCTAAGGTTCGATGAGTTTCGCTATCCACCGACGAAGACTGGTACTATTTTTGTCCAACCCCTTTATCTATTTAACACACACAAACACCCAAAACACACTAAAAAATTTCTTAAAAGAATTTTACCCAAATTGTTTAGATAATGGCACCTGTAGTAAGTAGGAGTTTGTTATTTATTCCTATGGCTTCAATGCCTTATACACCTTTTGTATTGGGGAATAGGGTGTGTTTGAAAAGTAGTTTCTTGCCTAGGAATAATAGTATCAAGAATGGATTTTTACAATCTGGATTGATTTGGATTATATGTGAATTCTAGGTATGTGATTGTTATTGTTGTAACTAGTTTTTTGTTGTTGTTGTAGGTGTAGTTGTAGCTAGTGTGTTATTGTTATTGTTGTTGTAGAATGATGAGAACTGCTGAAAATCTAATAAAAGTGGAGGAGCATAGAAAAATATAACAGTTCATCCTTTGGGATTTTGGGGAGTATGAGGTTAGAAGACATATCACATGCAATGCACTTCCGCTGATTATGATGAACAGTAAAGAATATGCATAAAATGTTAGCAAAGTACTGTTGTTGGGATTTTGTTCCAAGTGAAAGTTAAATATATATCTGACCCGTTCTGTGTGTTGGATTCGTTAAAGGTAGGTTGATGAAGGTAGTTTAGAAACATTTTTTTACACTTCTCTTGTCTACATATTTTCTTTTTCTCTTGTTTAGTTGATGTGGATTGAGGAAGTTTCTGTTTCTTCTAATCTTTGTTTATTATAAGAACTTTGAAGTTGACCTGTGAATATATATATGTGTATGTGTGTGTGTGAAAGATGCCTTCAGTATGATCATCATATCAGTTTGTATTTTTTCCAAACACATATCAGAAGTATCCTTATAACTTATGGTCTAAGAATGTCATTAAAGGTCATTGAAGTTAAAAGTAGACTAAAAATAAAAAAGTGTCATATAAGATGGAATAAAAAATTAGTCGAAATGCTAGCAATCATCACTTCATTACTTAACAAGTACTCCAAAACATCTAGCCAGCTACATTAACAAGAAGACAAAATTAAGTAAACAAGAGCTGCCTAGTTTAGCTTATGTCCAGAGACTTTCTTTTTACAGGATCTTGCATTATAGAACTGCTAGAGGAGGCAAAGTTGGGATAATGTTGCAAATTATTATTGAAGTTATTATTCGTAGAGTTATTATTACTTGTTTAAAATGGTAATTGATCTGGTTCCATTAGAGTCGTTGGCAAGTTGCAAGGAACAGGTTCTTGCTGCATTTGGATGCATAGTATCTCTGCTTGGGCTACAGCTAACTACATTTGTAACTAAGATACTTGATTTTGTTAAAAAGAGATTGCACCTACACATCCATACACAGGGTTTCTTACTCTTGCATTTGCTTCATACACCAAACTGCTTACTGCATCTGCTCTCTGCTCTATTGGGAGTTCCTGCATACAAATGCTTGTATCCTGTGAAGCTCTCTGTTGTATTGACTTTTGAAGTTCCTATGAATTCTTGTCATGATAAAAGACAAGTTTGTATCCTCTAAATTCCATCTACTTATGTGTACTATGTGCAAATAGATCTTTAATCCCTTGCATTTTTGTTTAGATGAACTCAACTTTCTGATGTTTGAGGAGTTGAGGATAGGCTAATATCTTATTAAGCTATTGGCTAATGTGATAGATTGATGATGTTTGAGAAATTACAGAAAATAAAAACTATTCTCGGAAGATAATTTTGTGCTCTCTGGTAATAGCATATAACAGTCCTATTTCTGAATGCTTTTGTATATTGTTGTAGAGTAATTGTGTAGAGTATGTATTTATACAGCTAATACCTCACTAAAATGAGGTACTTAGTTTGATTTTAGACTAGGATGATTATAGGCAGATTTCAAGATGTGTCTATTGTTGGTTGAATATATCTCTTTTCTAAAATTTTATAGAAATACTTAAATGGGAGAGTAGATGTACCTCTTGCTAAGGTCTTCGAAGAGATGCATAAAAAGAAAAATCCGAACGGTATAAGAGAATATTGGGTCGAATCGCGTGCTAAACTTTTTCTTACCCCAACGTCACCCACCCCTACCCCTACCCCACCACCTACCAATACCAATTTTCTTATTTTTTAAAAAAAAATTCAAAAAAAAATTCTTACTCCACCCTCATCCTTATCAGCCCCTCCTCCCTTCCCCCACAATTTTTTTTAATGTATTTTTTTAAAAAAATTAACTTTTTTCTAACTCACCCCGTACCCCGACCTCGCTCCCCTCACCTACTCCACTACCCCCACCATCAAAATATTTTTTAAAAGAAATCATAACCCCCTTATCCTATTCGTTCTCATTGTTTTATGCTAAATGTATACAAATGTTTTTAGAAAATATTTTTTATTTGTGTAACGAACACAAGAAAATAAGAAATAATTTATTTTCCTAATTTTTTTTTTGTGGATTTCATACTGAACACACTCGTAACATATAAAAAATATGAATTCAAATTTTGTACTTGACGTTGATGGTCATGTCTCAGAACACTAAACAAAAATGAAATTTGTTGCTATAAAAAATGAATCTGATCACATTTAGTTTGATCTACTCTTTTATTGATTTTGTTGGAGTTTACATGAATTTTTTAACAACTTTATATATTTACATGACAGAATTTGTGACCAATTATCAACAACAACAACAAACCCAGTGTATTCCCACCTAGTGGGGTCTGGGGGGGGGGGGGGGGAAGATGTACGCAGTCCATACCTCTACCTCTGATGAAGTAGAAAGGCTGTTTCCGATAGACCCTCGGCTCAAGACACGAGATACCACACAAACACATAGTAAAGCACAGAAGTAGATTACATAACATAAATATGGCACCCATAAGTAATATAAAACAGAGGAAAGCAGAGGAAAGCACACAGATTCGTAATAAAACATGGAAGACGGAAGACGGAAACATAACAGGAATGAAATCCCAACCAAGTAATTCCTTACACTAGCGACCCAAACTGGCCCTAATCCTCTGCCGAAATTCGCGCCCTCCAGACCTTCCTATCTAGGGTCATGTCCTCGGTGAGCTGTAACTGTTCCATGTACCGCCTAATCACCTCGCCCCAATACTTCTTCGGCCTACCCCTACCCCGCCTAAAACCATCCAACGCTAGCCTCTCACACCTACGGATCGGGGCATCCATGCCCCTCCTCTTCACGTGTCCGAACCATCTCAATCGTGCTTCCCGCATCTTGCACTCCACTGAAGTC
>NW_025896043.1:962639-963286 GCF_002878395.1 Capsicum annuum
GGAGGGGCATGGATGCCCCTCCTCTTCACGTGTCCGAACCATCTCAATCGTGCTTCCCGCATCTTGCACTCCACTGAAGTCACACCAACCTTCTCCCGGATAGTCTCATTCCGAACTCTATCCCCTCTAATCAGTCCACACATCCATCGCAACATCCGCATTTCTGCCACCTTCATTTTTTGGATGTGGGAGTTCTTAACTGCCGTGACTCCTGTAACCCTGCATACAAGCTCTCAAAAGCGGCCTTCTTAGCTGCCGTGACTGCTGACTTCGGCTCCTTCCTCGCTAGCTTGTACTCTTTCCTATTTACTCGCTTCTCCTCTTCGTCCTTACTTTCCACCAACTTAGCATACGCCCCTTTCTTGGTCCCCACTTTCTTCTCCACCTCTTCATTCCACCACAAATCCCCCCGACGGTGCCCGACCCGGCCCCTAGAAACACCCAACACCTCACTTGCATTCTCCCTGATGCACCTTGTCGCCCTGTCCCACATACTATCCACGTCCCCCCTACACTCCCACACCCCCATTCCCGCCAACCTCTCCCCTATCTCCCACGCATTCACTGGCGTCAGGCCGCCCCACTTAATTCTCGGTCTACACTCCTTAGTCCTCCTCTTTCTATTCTTCTTTATACCCAAATCCATA